>NC_142647.1:28800378-29103409 GCF_053813885.1 Theobroma cacao
TACTTTTATAGTCTCATTATTGATTTAAGTTGAATATTCTTACATTTGTGGTTAACAAAGATTATAATTGAATGTTTGCCTCCGGAAACGTGAAGCAAAAGCCATCTATTGACAAGAAAAGTTCATTTATAGTCACTCATTCCTTTGAAAGCGTTATTATTGATTTTAAATGGATTTATAATCTCATTATTGATTTTAAGTTGAATTTTCTTATAATTTTGGTCAAAACAGAATATAATTGAGTGTTTGCCTCGAGAAACGTGACGCGAAAGTCATCCATTGACAACAAAAGTTTATTTATAGTCACTCATGCCTTTGGAATCCATATTACTCGCTTTAAATACTTTTATAGTCTCATTATTGATTTTAAGTGAAATTTTCTTACATTTTTGGTGAACAAAGATTATAATTGAATGTTTGCCTCGAGAAACGTGAAGCGAAAGCCATCTATTGACAAGAAAAGTTCATTTATAGTCACTCATTCCTTTGAAAGCGTTATTATTGATTTTAAATGGATTTATAATCTCATTATTGATTTTAAGTTGAATTCTCTTACATTTTTGGTTAAAACAGATTATAATTGAATGGTTGTTTCAGAAAACGTGATGCGAAATCCATCCATTGACAACAAAAGTTTATTTATAGTCACTCATGCCTTCGGAAGCCTTATTACTCGCTTTAAATACATTTATAGTCTCATTATTGATTTTAAGTTGAATATTCTTACATTTTTTATTAACAAAGATTAGAATTGAATGTTTGCCTCGGGAAACGTGAAATGAAAGCCATCTACTGACAAGAAAAGTTCATTTATAGTCACTCATTCCTTTGAAAACGTTATTATTGGTTTTAAATGGATTTATAATCTCATTATTGATTTTAAGTTGAATTTTCTTATAATTTTGGTGAAAACAGAATATAATTGAATGTTTGCCTCAGAAAACATGAAGCGAATGCCAGCCATTGAGAAGAAAAGTTTATTTATAGCCACTCATGCCTTCAAAAGCGTTATTACTAGCTTTAAATGGATTTATAATCTCATTATTGATTTTAAGTTGAATTTTCTTACAATTTTGGTTAAAACAAAATATAATTGACTGTTTGCTACGAGAAACGTGACGCGAAAGCCATCTGTTGACAAGAAAAGTTTATTTATAGTCACTTATTCCTTCGGAAGCCTCATTACTCGCTTTAAATGCTTTTATAGTCTCAATATTAATTTTAAGTTGAATTCTCTTACATTTTTGGTTAAAACATATTATAATTTAATGGTTGTTTCGGAAAACGTGAATCGAAATCCTTCCATTGACAAGAAAAGTTCATTTATTGTCACTCGTGCCTTCCAAAGCGTTACTACTGGATTTAAATGGATTTATAATCTCATTATTGATTTTAAGCTGAATTTTCTTATAATTTTGGTGAAAACAGAATATAATTGAATGTTTGCCTCGAGAAACCTGACACGAAAGCCATCCATTGACAAGAAAGTTTATTTATAGTCACTCATGCCTTCGGAAGCCTTATTACTCGCTTTAAATACTTTTATAGTCTCATTATTAATTTTAAGTTGAATATTCTTGCATTTTTGGTTAAGAAAGATTATAATTGAATGTTTGCCTCGGGAAACATGAAGCGAAAGCCATTTATTGACAAGAAAAGTTCATTTCTAGTCACTCATTCCTGTGAAAGCGTTATTATTGGTTTTAAATGGATTTATAATCTCAATATTGATTTTAAGTTGAATTTTCTTACATTTTGGTTAAAACAGATTATAATTGAATGTTTGCCTCAGAAAACATGAAGCGAATGCCAGCCATTGAGAAGAAAAGTTTATTTATTGCCACTCATGCCTTCAAAAGCGTTATTACTGGCTTTAAATGGATTTATAATCTCATTATTGATTTTAAGTTGAATTTTCTTACAATTTTGGTTAAAACAAAATATAATTGACTGTTTGCCACGAGAAATGTGACGCGAAAGCCATCCGCTGACAAGAAAAGTTTATTTATAGTCACTTATTCCTTCGGAAGCCTTATTACTCGCTTTAAATGCTTTTATAGTCTCAATATTGATTTTAAGTTGAATTCTCGTACATTTTTGGTTAAAACATATTATAATTTAATGGTTGTTTCGGAAAACGTGAAGCGAAATCCTTCCATTGACAAGAAAAGTACATTTATTGTCACTCGTGCCTTCGAAAGCGTTACTACTGGCTTTAAATGGATTTATAATCTCATTATTGATTTTAAGTTGAATTTTCTTATAATTTTGGTGAAAACAGAATATAATTGAATGTTTGCCTCGAGAAACGTGACGCGAAAGTCATCCATTTACAACAAAAGTTTATTTATAGTCACTCAGGCCTTCGGAAGCCTTATTACTCGCTTTAAATACTTTTATAGTCTCATTATTGATTTAAGTTGAATATTCTTACATTTTTGGTTAACAAAGATTATAATTGAATGTTTGCCTCGGGAAACGTGAAGCAAAAGCCATCTATTGACAAAAAAAGTTCATTTATAGTCACTCATTCCTTTGAAAGCTTTATTATTGGTTTTAAATGGATTTATAATCTCATTATTGATTTTAAGTTCAATTTTCTTATAATTTTGGTTAAAACAGAATATAATTGAATGTTTGCGTCGAGAAACTTGACGCGAAAGCCATACATTGACAACAAAAGTTTATTTATAGTCACTCATGCCTTCGGAAGCCATATTACTCGCTTTAAATACTTTTATAGTCTCATTATTGATTTTAAGTGAACTTTTCTTACATTTTTGGTGAACAAAGATTATAATTGAATGTTTGCCTCGAGAAACGTGAAGCGAAAGCCATCTATTGACAACAAAAGTTCATTTATAGTCACTCATTCCTTTGAAAGCGTTATTATTGATTTTAAATGGATTTATAATCTCATTATTGATTTTAAGTTGAATTTTCTTATAATTTTGGTTAAAACAGAATATAATTGAATGTTTGCCTTGAGAAACGTGATGCGAAATCCATCCGTTTACAACAAAAGCTTATTTATAGTCACTCATGCCTTCGAAAGCCTTATTACTCGCTTTAAATCCTTTTATAGTCTCAATATTGATTTTAAGTTGAATTTTCTTACATTTTTCATTAAAACAGATTATAATTGAATGTTTGCCTCAGAAAACATGAAGCGAATGCCAGCCATTGAGAAGAAAAGTTTATTTATTGCCACTCATGCCTTCAAAAGCGTTATTACTGGCTTTAAATGGATTTATAATCTCATTATTGATTTTAAGTTGAATTTTCTTACAATTTTGGTTAAAACAAAATATAATTGACTGTTTGCCACGAGAAACGTGACGCGAAAGCCATCCGTTGACAAGAAAAGTTTATTTATAGTCACTTATTCCTTCGGAAGCCTTATTACTAGCTTTAAATGCTTTTATAGTCTCAATATTGATTTTAAGTTGAATTCTCTTACATTTTTGGTTAAAACATATTATAATTTAATGGTTGTTTCAGAAAACGTGAAGCGAAATCCTTCCATTGACAAGAAAAGTTCATTTATTGTCACTCGTGCCTTCGAAAGCGTTACTACTGGCTTTAAATGGATTTATAATCTCATTATTGATTTTAAGTTGAATTTTCTTATAATTTTGGTGAAAACAGAATATAATTGAATGTTTGCCTCGAGAAACCTGACACGAAAGCCATCCATTGACAAGAAAGTTTATTTATAGTCACTCATGCCTTCGGAAGCCTTATTACTCGCTTTAAATACATTTATAGTCTCATTATTGATTTTAAGTTGAATATTCTTACATTTTTTATTAACAAAGATTAAAATTGAATGTTTGCCTCGGGAAACGTGAAATGAAAGCCATCTACTGACAAGAAAAGTTCATTTATAGTCACTCATTGCTTTGAAAACGTTATTATTGGTTTTAAATGGATTTATAATCTCATTATTGATTTTAAGTTGAATTTTCTTATAATTTTGGTGAAAACAGAATATAATTGAATGTTTGCCTCGAGAAACATGACGCGAAAGCCATCCATTGGCAACAAAAGTTTTTTTATAGTCACTCATGCCTTCGGAAGCCTTATTACTCGCTTTAAATACTTTTCTAGTCTCATTATTGATTTTAAGTTGAATATTTTTACATTTTTGGTTAACAAAGATTATAATTGAATGTTTGCCTCGAGAAACATGAAGCGAAAGCCATCTATTGACAAGAAAAGTTCATTTATAGTCACTCATTCCTTTGAAAACGTTATTATTGGTTTTAAATGGATTTATAATCTCATTATTGATTTTAAGTTCAATTATCTTATAATTTTGGTTAAAACAGAATATAATTGAATGTTTGCCTTGAGAAACGTGATGCGAAATCCATCCGTTTACAACAAAAGCTTATTTATAGTCACTCATGCCTTCGGAATCCATATTACTCGCTTTAAATACTTTTATAGTCTCATTATTGATTTTAAGTGAAATTTTCTTACATTTTTGGTTAACAAAGATTATAATTGAATGTTTGCCTCGGGAAGCGTGAAGCGAAAGCCATCTATTGACAAGAAAAGTTCATTTATAGTCACTCATTCCTTTGAAAACGTTATTATTGGTTTTAAATGGATTTATAATCTCATTATTGATTTTAAGTTGAATTTTCTTATAATTTTGGTTAAAACAGAATATAATTGAATGTTTGCCTTGAGAAACGTGATGCGAAATCCATCCGTTTACAACAAAAGCTTATTTATAGTCACTCATGCCTTCGAAAGCCTTATTACTCGCTTTAAATGCTTTTATAGTCTCAATATTGATTTTAAGTTGAATTTTCGTACATTTTTCATTAAAACAGATTATAATTGAATGTTTTCCTCAAAAAACATGAAGTGAAAGCCATCCATTGAGAAGAAAAGTTCATTTATTGTCTCTCATGCCTTCAAAATCGTTATTACTGGCTTTAAATGGATTTATAATCTCATTATTGATTTTAAGTTCAATTTTCTTATAATTTTGGTTAAAACACAACATAATTGAATGTTTGCCTTGAGAAACGTGACGCGAAACCCATCCATTGACAACAAAAGTTTATTTATAGTCACTCATGCCTTCGGAAGCCTTATTACTCGCTTTAAATACATTTATAGTCTCATTATTGATTTTAAGTTGAATATTCTTACATTTTTTATTAACAAAGATTAAAATTGAATGTTTGCCTCGGGAAACGTGAAATGAAAGCCATCTACTGACAAGAAAAGTTCATTTATAGTCACTCATTGCTTTGAAAACGTTATTATTGGTTTTAAATGGATTTATAATCTCATTATTGATTTTAAGTTGAATTTTCTTATAATTTTGGTGAAAACAGAATATAATTGAATGTTTGCCTTGAGAAACGTGATGCGAAATCCATCCGTTTACAACAAAAGCTTATTTATAGTCACTCATGCCTTCGAAAGCCTTATTACTCGCTTTAAATGCTTTTATAGTCTCAATATTGATTTTAAGTTGAATTTTCGTACATTTTTCATTAAAACAGATTATAATTGAATGTTTTCCTCAAAAAACATGAAGTGAAAGCCATCCATTGAGAAGAAAAGTTCATTTATTGTCTCTCATGCCTTCAAAATCGTTATTACTGGCTTTAAATGGATTTATAATCTCATTATTGATTTTAAGTTCAATTTTCTTATAATTTTGGTTAAAACACAACATAATTGAATGTTTGCCTCGAGAAACGTGACGCGAAACCCATCCATTGACAACAAAAGTTTATTTATAGTCACTCATGCCTTCGGAAGCCTTATTACTCGCTTTAAATACATTTATAGTCTCATTATTGATTTTAAGTTGAATATTCTTACATTTTTTATTAACAAAGATTAAAATTGAATGTTTGCCTCGGGAAACGTGAAATGAAAGCCATCTACTGACAAGAAAAGTTCATTTATAGTCACTCATTGCTTTGAAAACGTTATTATTGGTTTTAAATGGATTTATAATCTCATTATTGATTTTAAGTTGAATTTTCTTATAATTTTGGTGAAAACAGAATATAATTGAATGTTTGCCTCGAGAAACATGACGCGAAAGCCATCCATTGACAACAAAAGTTTTTTTATAGTCACTCATGCCTTCGGAAGCCTTATTACTCGCTTTAAATACTTTTCTAGTCTCATTATTGATTTTAAGTTGAATATTTTTACATTTTTGGTTAACAAAGATTATAATTGAATGTTTGCCTCGAGAAACATGAAGCGAAAGCCATCTATTGACAAGAAAAGTTCATTTATAGTCACTCATTCCTTTGAAAACGTTATTATTGGTTTTAAATGGATTTATAATCTCATTATTGATTTTAAGTTCAATTATCTTATAATTTTGGTTAAAACAGAATATAATTGAATGTTTGCCTTGAGAAACGTGATGCGAAATCCATCCGTTTACAACAAAAGCTTATTTATAGTCACTCATGCCTTCGAAAGCCTTATTACTCGCTTTAAATGCTTTTATAGTCTCAATATATATTTTAAGTTGAATTTTCTTACATTTTTCATTAAAACAGATTATAATTGAATGTTTTCCATAAAAAACATGAAGCGAAAGCCATCCATTGAGAAAAAAAGTTCATTTATTGTCTCTCATGCCTTCAAAAGCGTTATTACTGGCTTGAAATGGATTTATAATCTCATTATTGATTTTAAGTTCAATTTTCTTATAATTTTGGTTAAAACACAATATAATTGAATGTTTGCCTCGAGAAATGTGACGCGAAACCCATCCATTGACAACAAAAGTTTATTTATAGTCACTCATGCCTTCGGAAGCCTTATTACTCGCTTTAAATACTTTTATATTCTCATTATTGATTTTAAGTTGAATATTCTTACATTTTTGGTTAACAAAGATTATAATTGAATGTTTGCCTCGAGAAACATGAAGCGAAAGCCATCTATTGACAAGAAAATTTCATTTATAGTCACTCATTCCTTTGAAAACTTTATTATTGATTTTAAATGGATTTATGATCTCATTATTGATTTTAAGTTGAATTTTCTTATAAGTTTGGTTAAAACAGAATATAATTGAATGTTTGCCTCAGAAAACATGAAGCGAATGCCAGCCATTGAGAAGAAAAGTTTATTTATAGCCACTCATGCCTTCAAAAGCGTTATTACTAGCTTTAAATGGATTTATAATCTCATTATTGATTTTAAGTTGAATTTTCTTACAATTTTGGTTAAAACAAAATATAATTGACTGTTTGCTACGAGAAACGTGACGCAAAAGCCATCCGTTGACAAGAAAAGTTTATTTATAGTCACTTATTCCTTCGGAAGCCTCATTACTCGCTTTAAATGCTTTTATAGTCTCAATATTAATTTTAAGTTGAATTCTCTTACATTTTTGGTTAAAACATATTATAATTTAATGGTTGTTTCGGAAAACGTGAAGCGAAATCCTTCCATTGACAAGAAAAGTTCATTTATTGTCACTCGTGCCTTCGAAAGCATTACTACTGGATTTAAATGGATTTATAATCTCATTATTGATTTTAAGCTGAATTTTCTTATAATTTTGGTGAAAACAGAATATAATTGAATGTTTGCCTCGAGAAACCTGACACGAAAGCCATCCATTGACAAGAAAGTTTATTTATAGTCACTCATGCCTTCGGAAGCCTTATTACTCGCTTTAAATACTTTTATAGTCTCATTATTAATTTTAAGTTGAATATTCTTGCATTTTTGGTTAAGAAAGATTATAATTGAATGTTTGCCTCGGGACACATGAAGCGAAAGCCATTTATTGACAAGAAAAGTTCATTTCTAGTCACTCATTCCTGTGAAAGCGTTATTATTGGTTTTAAATGGATTTATAATCTCAATATTGATTTTAAGTTGAATTTTCTTACATTTTGGTTAAAACAGATTATAATTGAATGTTTGCCTCAGAAAACATGAAGCGAATGCCAGCCATTGAGAAGAAAAGTTTATTTATTGCCACTCATGCCTTCAAAAGCGTTATTACTGGCTTTAAATGGATTTATAATCTCATTATTGATTTTAAGTTGAATTTTCTTACAATTTTGGTTAAAACAAAATATAATTGACTGTTTGCCACGAGAAATGTGACGCGAAAGCCATCCGCTGACAAGAAAAGTTTATTTATAGTCACTTATTCCTTCGGAAGCCTTATTACTCGCTTTAAATGCTTTTATAGTCTCAATATTGATTTTAAGTTGAATTCTCGTACATTTTTGGTTAAAACATATTATAATTTAATGGTTGTTTCGGAAAACGTGAAGCGAAATCCTTCCATTGACAAGAAAAGTACATTTATTGTCACTCGTGCCTTCGAAAGCGTTACTACTGGCTTTAAATGGATTTATAATCTCATTATTGATTTTAAGTTGAATTTTCTTATAATTTTGGTGAAAACAGAATATAATTGAATGTTTGCCTCGAGAAACGTGACGCGAAAGTCATCCATTTACAACAAAAGTTTATTTATAGTCACTCAGGCCTTCGGAAGCCTTATTACTCGCTTTAAATACTTTTATAGTCTCATTATTGATTTAAGTTGAATATTCTTACATTTTTGGTTAACAAAGATTATAATTGAATGTTTGCCTCGGGAAACGTGAAGCAAAAGCCATCTATTGACAAAAAAAGTTCATTTATAGTCACTCATTCCTTTGAAAGCTTTATTATTGGTTTTAAATGGATTTATAATCTCATTATTGATTTTAAGTTCAATTTTCTTATAATTTTGGTTTAAACAGAATATAATTGAATGTTTGCGTCGAGAAACTTGACGCGAAAGCCATACATTGACATCAAAAGTTTATTTATAGTCACTCATGCCTTCGGAAGCCATATTACTCGCTTTAAATACTTTTATAGTCTCATTATTGATTTTAAGTGAACTTTTCTTACATTTTTGGTGAACAAAGATTATAATTGAATGTTTGCCTCGAGAAACGTGAAGCGAAAGCCATCTATTGACAACAAAAGTTCATTTATAGTCACTCATTCCTTTGAAAGCGTTATTATTGATTTTAAATGGATTTATAATCTCATTATTGATTTTAAGTTGAATTTTCTTATAATTTTGGTTAAAACAGAATATAATTGAATGTTTGCCTTGAGAAACGTGATGCGAAATCCATCCGTTTACAACAAAAGCTTATTTATAGTCACTCATGCCTTCGAAAGCCTTATTACTCGCTTTAAATCCTTTTATAGTCTCAATATTGATTTTAAGTTGAATTTTCTTACATTTTTCATTAAAACAGATTATAATTGAATGTTTGCCTCAGAAAACATGAAGTGAATGCCAGCCATTGAGAAGAAAAGTTTATTTATTGCCACTCATGCCTTCAAAAGCGTTATTACTGGCTTTAAATGGATTTATAATCTCATTATTGATTTTAAGTTGAATTTTCTTACAATTTTGGTTAAAACAAAATATAATTGACTGTTTGCCACGAGAAACGTGACGCGAAAGCCATCCGTTGACAAGAAAAGTTTATTTATAGTCACTTATTCCTTCGGAAGCCTTATTACTAGCTTTAAATGCTTTTATAGTCTCAATATTGATTTTAAGTTGAATTCTCTTACATTTTTGGTTAAAACATATTATAATTTAATGGTTGTTTCAGAAAACGTGAAGCGAAATCCTTCCATTGACAAGAAAAGTTCATTTATTGTCACTCGTGCCTTCGAAAGCGTCACTACTGGCTTTAAATGGATTTATAATCTCATTATTGATTTTAAGTTGAATTTTCTTATAATTTTGGTGAAAACAGAATATAATTGAATGTTTACCTCGAGAAACCTGACACGAAAGCCATCCATTGACAAGAAAGTTTATTTATAGTCACTCATGCCTTCGGAAGCCTTATTACTCGCTTTAAATACATTTATAGTCTCATTATTGATTTTAAGTTGAATATTCTTACATTTTTTATTAACAAAGATTAAAATTGAATGTTTGCCTCGGGAAACGTGAAATGGAAGCCATCTACTGACAAGAAAAGTTCATTTATAGTCACTCATTGCTTTGAAAACGTTATTATTGGTTTTAAATGGATTTATAATCTCATTATTGATTTTAAGTTGAATTTTCTTATAATTTTGGTGAAAACAGAATATAATTGAATGTTTGCCTCGAGAAACATGACGCGAAAGCCATCCATTGACAACAAAAGTTTTTTTATAGTCACTCATGCCTTCGGAAGCCTTATTACTCGCTTTAAATACTTTTCTAGTCTCATTATTGATTTTAAGTTGAATATTTTTACATTTTTGGTTAACAAAGATTATAATTGAATGTTTGCCTCGAGAAACATGAAGCGAAAGCCATCTATTGACAAGAAAAGTTCATTTATAGTCACTCATTCCTTTGAAAACGTTATTATTGGTTTTAAATGGATTTATAATCTCATTATTGATTTTAAGTTCAATTATCTTATAATTTTGGTTAAAACAGAATATAATTGAATGTTTGCCTTGAGAAACGTGATGCGAAATCCATCCGTTTACAACAAAAGCTTATTTATAGTCACTCATGCCTTCGAAAGCCTTATTACTCGCTTTAAATGCTTTTATAGTCTCAATATATATTTTAAGTTGAATTTTCTTACATTTTTCATTAAAACAGATTATAATTGAATGTTTTCCATAAAAAACATGAAGCGAAAGCCATCCATTGAGAAAAAAAGTTCATTTATTGTCTCTCATGCCTTCAAAAGCGTTATTACTGGCTTGAAATGGATTTATAATCTCATTATTGATTTTAAGTTCAATTTTCTTATAATTTTGGTTAAAACACAATATAATTGAATGTTTGCCTCGAGAAATGTGACGCGAAACCCATCCATTGACAACAAAAGTTTATTTATAGTCACTCATGCCTTCGGAAGCCTTATTACTCGCTTTAAATACTTTTATAATCTCATTATTGATTTTAAGTTGAATATTCTTACATTTTTGGTTAACAAAGATTATAATTGAATGTTTGCCTCGAGAAACATGAAGCGAAAGCCATCTATTGACAAGAAAATTTCATTTATAGTCACTCATTCCTTTGAAAACTTTATTATTGATTTTAAATGGATTTATGATCTCATTATTGATTTTAAGTTGAATTTTCTTATAAGTTTGGTTAAAACAGAATATAATTGAATGTTTGCCTCAGAAAACATGAAGCGAATGCCAGCCATTGAGAAGAAAAGTTTATTTATAGCCACTCATGCCTTCAAAAGCGTTATTACTAGCTTTAAATGGATTTATAATCTCATTATTGATTTTAAGTTGAATTTTCTTATAATTTTGGTGAAAACAGAATATAATTGAATGTTTGCCTCGAGAAACCTGACACGAAAGCCATCCATTGACAAGAAAGTTTATTTATAGTCACTCATGCCTTCGGAAGCCTTATTACTCGCTTTAAATACTTTTATAGTCTCATTATTAATTTTAAGTTGAATATTCTTACATTTTTTGTTAAAACAGATTATAATTGAATGTTTGCCTTGGGAAACGTGAAGCGAAAGCTATCTATTGACAAGAAAAGTGTATTTATTGTCACTCATACCTTTGGAAGCCTTATTGCCCGCTTTAAATGGTTTTATATTCTCATTATTGATTTTAAGTTGAGTTTTCTTATATTTTTGGTCAAACAGAATATAATTGAATGTTTACCTCGAGAAACGTGAAGCGAAAGCCATCCATCGACAAGAAAAGTTAATTTATAGTCACTCATACCTTCGGAAGCCTTATTGCCCGCTTTCAATGGTTTTATAGTCTCATTATTGATTTTAAGTTGAATTTTCTTACATTTTTTGTTAAAACATATTATAATTGGATGTTTGCCTCAGAAAACGCGAAGAGAAAGCCATCCATTGCCAAGAAAAGTTCATTTATTGTCAACCATGCCTTCGAAATCATTATTACTGGCTTTAAATGGATTTATAATCTCATTATTGATTTTAAGTTGAATTTTCTTACAATTTTGGTTAAAACAAAATACAATTGACTGTTTGCCATGAGAAACGTGACGCGAAAGCCATCCACTGACAAGAAAAGTTTATTTATAGTCACTTATGCCTTCGAAAGCCTTATTACTCGCTTTAAATGCTTTTGTAGTCTCAATATTGATTTTAAGTTGAATTCTCTTACATTTTTGGTTAAAACAGATTATAATTGAATGGTTGTTCAGAAAACGTGATGCGAAATCTATCCATTGACAACAAAAGTTTATTTATAGTCACTTATGCCTTCGGAAGCCTTATTACTCGCTTTAAATACATTTATAGTCTCATTATTGATTTTGAGTTGAATATTCTTACATTTTTTATTAACAAAGATTATAATTGAATGTTTGTCTCGGGAAACGTGAAATGAAAGCCACCTACTGACAAGAAAAGTTCATTTATAGTCACTCATTCCTTTGAAAACGTTATTATTGGTTTTAAATGGATTTATAATCTCATTATTGATTTTAAGTTGAATTTTCTTACAATTTTGGTTAAAACAAAATATAATTGACTGTTTGCCACGAGAAACGTGACGAGAAAGCCATCCATTGACAAAAAAAGTTTATTTATAGTCACTTATGCCTTCGAAAGCCTTATTACTAGCTTTAAATGATTTTATAGTCTCAATATCGATTTTAAGTTGAATTCTCTTACATTTTTGGTTAAAAATGATTATAATTTAATGGTTGTTTTGGAAAACGTGAAGCGAAATCCTTCCATTGAGAAGAAAAGTTCATTTATTGTCACTCGTGCCTTCGAAAGCGTGACTACTGGCTTTAAATGGATTTATAATCTCATTATTGATTTTAAGTTAAATTTTCTTATAGTTTTGGTAAAAACAGAATATAATTGAATGTTTGCCTCGAGAAACGCGACGCGAAAGTCATCCATTGACAACAAAAGTTTATTTATAGTCACTCATGCCTTCGGAAGTCTTATTATACGCTTTAAATGCTTTTCTCGTTTCATTATTGATTTTAAGTTGAATATTCTTACATTTTTGGTTAACAAAGATTATAATTGAATGTTTACATCGGGAAATGTGAAGCGAAAGCCATCTATTGATAAGAAAAGTTCATTTATAGTCACTCATTCCTTTGAAAATGTTATTATTGGTTTTAAATGGATTTATAATCTCATTATTGATTTTAAGTTGAATTTTCTTATAATTTTGGTTAAAACAGAATATAATTGAATGTTTGCCTTGAGAAACGTGATGCGAAATCCATCCATTGACAACAAAAGCTTATTTATAGTCACTCATACCTTCGGAAGCCTTATTACTCGCTTTAAATACTTTTCTAGTCTCATTATTGATTTTAAGTTGAATATTCTTACATTTTTGGTTAACAAAGATTATAATTGAATGTTTACCTCGTGAAACGTGAAGCGAAAGCCATCTATTGACAAGAAAAGTTCATTTATTGTCACTCATTTTTTTGAAAACGTTATTATTGGTTTTAAATGGATTTATAATCTTATTATTGATTTTCAGTTGAATTTTTTTATAATTTTGGTTAAAACAGAATAAAATTGAATCTTTGCCTTGAGAAACGTGATGCGAAATCCATCCATTTACAACAAAAGCTTATTTATAGTTACTCATGCCTTAGGAAGCCTTATTACTCGCTTTAAATGCCTTTATAGTCTCAATATTGATTTTAAGTTGAATTTTCTTACATTTTTCATTAAAACAGATTATAATTGAATGTTTTCCACAAAAAACATGAAGCGAAAGCCATCCATTGAGAAGAAAAGTTCATTTATTGTCACTCATGCCTTCAAAAGCGTTATTACTGGCTTTAAATGGATTTATAATCTCATTATTGATTTTAAGTTGAATTTTCTTATAATTTTGGTGAAAACAGAATATAATTGAATGTTTGCCTCGAGAAACGTGACACGAAACCCATCCATTGACAAGAAAGTATATTTATAGTCACTCATGCCTTCGGAAGCCTTATTATTCGCTTTAAATACTTTTAGAGTCTCATTATTGATTTTAAGTTGAATATTCTTACATTTTTTGTTAACAAAGATTATAATTGAATGTTTGCCTCGGGAAACATGAAGCGAAAGCCATTTATTGACAAGAAAAGTTCATTTATAGTCACTTATTCCTTTGAAAACGTTATTATTGGTTTTAAATAGATTTATAATCTCATTATTGATTTTAAGTTCAATTTTCTTATAATTTTGGTTAAAACAGAATATAATTGAATGTTTGCCTCGAGAAACGTGACGTGAAACCCATCCATTGACAACAAAAGTTTATTTATGGTCACTCATGCCTTCGGAAGCCTTATTACTCGCTTTAAATGCTTTTATAGTCTCATTATTGATTTTAAGTTGAATATTCTTACATTTTTGGTTAACAAAGATTATAATTGAATGTTTGCCTCGAGAAACATGAAGCGAAAGCCATCTATTGACAAGAAAATTTCATTTATAGTCACTCATTCCTTTGAAAACTTTGTTATTAATTTTAAATGGATTTATAATCTCATTATTGATTTTAAGTTGAGTTTTCTTATAATTTTGATTAAAACATAATATAATTGAGTGTTTGCCTTGAGAAACGTGATGCGAAAGCCATCCATTGACAATAAAAGTTTATTTATAGTCACTCATGCCTTCGGAAGCCTTATTACTCGCTTTAAATGATTTTATAGTCTCAATATTGATTTTAAGTTGAATTTTCTTACATTGTTCATTAAAACAGATTATAATTGAATGTTTGCCTCAGAAAACATGAAGCGAAAGCCATCCATTGTGAAGAAAAGTTTATTTAATGCCACTCATGCCTTCAAAAGCGTTATTACTGGCGTTAAATGGATTTATAATCTCATTATTGATTTTAAGTTGAATTTTCTTACAATTTTGGTTAAAACAAAATATAATTGACTGTTTGCCATGACAAACGTGACGCGAAAGCCATCCATTGACAAGAAAGTTTATTTATAGTCACTCATGCCTTCGGAAGCTTTATTACTCGCTTTAAATGTTTTTATAGTCTCAATATTGATTTTAAGTTGAATTCTCTTACATTTTCCATTAAAATAGATTATAATTGAATGTTTGCCTCAGAAAACATGAAGCGAAAGCCATCCATTGAGAAGAAAAGTTTATTTACTGCCACTCATGCCTTCAAAAGCGTTATTACTGGCTTTAAATGGATTTATAATCTCATTATTGATTTTAAGTTGAATTTTCTTACACTTTTGGTTAAAACAAAATATAATTGACTGTTTGCCACGAGAAACGTGACGTAAAAGCCATCCGTTGATAAGAAAAGTTTATTTATAGTCACTTATTCCTTCGGAAGCCTTATTACTCGCTTTAAATGCTTTTATAGTCTCAATATTGATTTTAAGTTGAATTCTATTACATTTTTGGTTAAAACAGATTATAATTGAATGGTTGTTTCGGAAAACCTGAAGCGAAATCCTTCTATTGAGAAGAAAAGTTCATTTATTGTCACTCGTGCCTTCGAAAACGTTACTACTGGCTTTAAATGGATTTATAATCTCATTATTGATTTTAAGTTGAATTTTCTTATAATTTTGGTGAAAACAGAATATAATTCAATGTTTGCCTCGAGAAACGTAACGCGAAAGTCATTCATTGACAACAAAAGTTTATTTATAGTCACTCATGCCTTCGGAAGCCTTATTACTCGCTTTAAATACTTTTCTAGTGTCATTATTGATTTTAAGTTGAATATTCTTACATTTTTGTTTAAGAAAGATTATAATTGAATGTTTGCCTCGGGAAACATGAAGCGAAAGCCATTTATTGACAAGAAAAGTTCATTTATAGTCCCTCATTCCTTTGAAAGCTTTATTATTGCTTTTAAATGGATTTATAAACTCATTATTGATTTTAAGTTCAATTTTCTTATAATTTTGGTTAAAACAGAATATAATTGACTGTTTGCCACGAGAAACGTGACGCGAAAGCCATCCGTTGACAAGAAAAGTTTATTTATAGTCACTTATTCCTTCGGAAGCCTTATTACGCGCTTTAAATACTTTTATAGTCTCAATATTGATGTTAAGTTGAATATTCTTACATTTTTGGTTAACAAAGATTATAATTGAATGTTTTCCTTGGGAAACGTGAAGCGAAAGCCATCTATTGACAAGAAAAGTTCATTTATAGTCACTCACTCCTTTGAAAACGTTATTATTGGTTTTAAATGGATTTATAATCTCATTATTGATTTTAAGTTGAATTTTCTTATAATTTTGGTTAAAACGGAATATAATTAAATGTTTGCCTTGAGAAACGTGATGCGAAAGCCATCCATTGACAACAAAAGTTTATTTATGGTCACTCATGCCTTCGGAAGCCTTATTACTCGCTTTAAATACTTTTATAGTCTCATTATTGATTTTAAGTTGAATATTCTTACATTTTTGGTTAAGAAAGATTATAATTGAATGTTTGCCTCGGGAAACATGAAGCGAAAGCCATTTATTGACAAGAAAAGTTCATTTATAGTCACTCATTCCTTTGAAAGCGTTATTATTGATTTTAAATGGATTTATAATCTTATTATTGATTTTAAGTTCAATTTTCTTATAATTTTGGTTAAAACAGAATATAATTGAATGTTTACCTCGAGAAACGTGACGCGAAAGCCATCCATTGATAACAAAAGTTTATTTATAGTCACTCATGCCTTCGAAAGCCTTATTACTCGCTTTAAATACTTTTATACTCTCATTATTGATTTTAAGTTGAATATTCTTACATTTTTGTTTAACAAAGATTATAATTGAATGTTTGCCTCGTGAAACATGAAGCGAAAGCCTTCTATTGATAAGAAAAGTTCATTTATAGTCACTCATTGCTTTGAAAACGTTATTATTGATTTTAAATGGATTTATAATCTCATTATTGATTTTAAGTTGAATTCTCTTATAATTTTGGTTAAAACAGAATATAATTGAATGTTTGCCTTGAGAAACATGATGCGAAAGCCATCCATTGACAACAAAAATTTATTTATAGTCACTCATGCCTTCGGTAGCCTTATTACTCACTTTAAATGCTTTTATAGTCTCAATATTGATTTTAAGTTGAATTTTCTTACATTTTTCATTAAAACAAATTATAATTGAATATTTGCCTCAAAAAACATGAAGCGAAAGCCATTGATTGAGAAGAAAAGTTTATTTATTGCCACTCATGCCTTCAAAAGCGTTATTACTGGCTTTAAATGGATTTATAATCTCATTATTGATTTTAAGTTGAATTTTCTTACAATTTTGGTTAAAACAAAATATAATTAACTGTTTGCCACGAGAAACGTGACGCGAAAGCCATCCGTTAACAAGAAAAGTTTATTTATAGTCACTTATGCCTTCGAAAGCCTTATTACTCGCTTTAAATGCTTTTATAGTCTAAATATTGATTTTAAGTTGAATTCTCTTATATTTTTGGTTAAAACAGATTATACTTGAATGGTTGTTTCGAAAAACGTGAAGCGAAATCCTTCCATTGAGAAGAAAAGTTCATTTATTGTCACTCGTGCCTTCGAAAGCGTTACTACTGGCTATAAATGGATTTATAATCTCATTTTTGATTTTAAGTTGAATTTTCTTATAATTTTGGTGAAAACAGAATATAATTGAATGTTTGCCTCGAGAAACGTGACGCGAAAGTCATCCATTGACAACAAAAGTTTATTTATAGTCACTCATGCCTTCGGAAGCCTTATTCCTCGCTTTAAATACTTTTATAGTCTCATTATTGATTTTAAGTTGAATATTCTTACATTTTTGGTTAACAAGATTATAATTGAATGTTTGCCTTGGGAAACGTGAAGCAAAAGCCATATAATGACAAGAAAAGTTAATTTATAGTCACTTATTCCTTTGAAAGCGTTATTATTGGTTTTAAATGGATTTATAACCTCATTATTGATTTTAAGTTGAATTTTCTTATAATTTTGGTGAAAACAGAATATAATTGAATGTTTGCCTCGAGAAACATGACGCGAAAGCCGTCCATTGACAACAAAAGTTTATTTATAGTCACTCATGCCTTCGGAAGCCTTATTACTCGCTTTAAATACTTTTATAGTCTCATTATTGATTTTAAGTTGAATATTCTTACATTTTTGGTTAACAAGATTATAATTGAATGTTTGTCTCGAGAAACGTGAAGCGAAAGTCATCTATTGACAAGAAAAGTTCATTTATAGTCACTCATTCCTTTGAAAACGTTATTATTGGTTTTAAATGGATTTATAATCTCATTATTGATTTTAAGTTCAATTATCTTATAATTTTGGTTAAAACAGAATATAATTGAATGTTTGCCTTGAGAAACGTGATGCGAAAGCCATCCATTGACAACAAAAGTTTATTTATAGTCACTCATGCCTGCGGAAGCCTTATTACTCATTTTAAATGCTTTTATAGTCTCAATATTGATTTTAAGTTGAATATTCTTATATTTTTTGTTAACAAAGATTATAATTGAATGTGTGCCTCGGGAAACGTGAAGCAAAAGCCATTTATTGACAAGAAAAGTTCATTTATAGTCACTCATTCCTTTGAAAACGTTATTATAGCTTTTAAATGGATTTATAATCTCATTATTGATTTTAAGTTGAATTTTCTCATAATTTTGGTGAAAACAGAATATAATTGAATGTTTGCCTCGAGAAACATGACGCGAAAGCCATCCATTGACAACAAAAGTTTATTTATAGTCACTCATGCCTTCGGAAGCCTTATTACTCGTTTTAAATACTTTTCTAGTCTCATTATTGATTTTAAGTTGAATATTTTTACATTTTTGGTTAACAAAGATTATAATTGAATGTTTACCTCGGGAAACGTGAAGCGAAAGCCATCTATTGACAAGAAAAGTTCATTTATAGTCACTCATTCCTTTGAAAACGTTATTATTGGTTTTAAATGGATTTATAATCTCATTATTGATTTTAACTTGAATTTTCTTATAATTTTGGTTAAAACAGAATATAATTGAATGTTTGCCTTGAGAAACGTGATGCGAAATCCATCCGTTTACAACAAAAGCTTATTTATAGTCACTCATGCCTTCGAAAGCCTTATTACTCGCTTTAAATGCTTTTATAGTCTCAATATATATTTTAAGTTGAATTTTCTTACATTTTTCATTAAAACAGATTATAATTGAATGTTTGCCTCAGAAAACATGAAGCGAAAGCCATTGATTGAGAAGAAAAGTTTATTTATTGCCACTCATGCCTTCAAAAGCGTTATTACTAGCTTTAAATGGATTTATAATCTCATTATTGATTTTAAGTTGAATTTTCTTACAATTTTTGTTAAAACAAAATATAATTAACTGTTTGCCACGCGAAAGCCATCCGTTGACAAGAAAAGTTTATTTATAGTCACTTATGCCTTCGAAAGCCTTATTACTCGCTTTAAATGCTTTTATAGTCTAAATATTGATTTTAAGTTGAATTCTCTGATATTTTTGGTTAAAACAGATTATACTTGAATGGTTGTTTCGAAAAACGTGAAGCGAAATCCTTCCATTGAGAAGAAAAGTTCATTTATTGTCACTCGTGCCTTCGAAAGCGTTACTACTGGCTATAAATGGATTTATAATCTCATTTTTGATTTTAAGTTGAATTTTCTTATAATTTTGGTGAAAACAGAATATAATTGAATGTTTGCCTCGAGAAACGTGACGCGAAAGTCATCCATTGACAACAAAAGTTTATTTATAGTCACTCATGCCTTCGGAAGCCTTATTACTCGCTTTAAATACTTTTATAGTCTCATTATTGATTTTAAGTTGAATATTCTTACATTTTTGGTTAACAAGATTATAATTGAATGTTTGTCTCGAGAAACGTGAAGCGAAAGTCATCTATTGACAAGAAAAGTTCATTTATAGTCACTCATTCCTTTGAAAACGTTATTATTGGTTTTAAATGGATTTATAATCTCATTATTGATTTTAAGTTCAATTATCTTATAATTTTGGTTAAAACAGAATATAATTGAATGTTTGCCTTGAGAAACGTGATGCGAAAGCCATCCATTGACAACAAAAGTTTATTTATAGTCACTCATGCCTGCGGAAGCCTTATTACTCATTTTAAATGCTTTTATAGTCTCAATATTGATTTTAAGTTGAATATTCTTATATTTTTTGTTAACAAAGATTATAATTGAATGTTTGCCTCGGAAAACGTGAAGCAAAAGCCATTTATTGACAAGAAAAGTTCATTTATAGTCACTCATTCCTTTGAAAACGTTATTATAGCTTTTAAATGGATTTATAATCTCATTATTGATTTTAAGTTGAATTTTCTCATAATTTTGGTGAAAACAGAATATAATTGAATGTTTGCCTCGAGAAACATGACGCGAAAGCCATCCATTGACAACAAAAGTTTATTTATAGTCACTCATGCCTTCGGAAGCCTTATTACTCGTTTTAAATACTTTTCTAGTCTCATTATTGATTTTCAGTTGAATATTTTTACATTTTTGGTTAACAAAGATTATAATTGAATGTTTACCTCGGGAAACGTGAAGCGAAAGCCATCTATTGACAAGAAAAGTTCATTTATAGTCACTCATTCCTTTGAAAACGTTATTATTGGTTTTAAATGGATTTATAATCTCATTATTGATTTTAACTTGAATTTTCTTATAATTTTGGTTAAAACAGAATATAATTGAATGTTTGCCTTGAGAAACGTGATGCGAAATCCATCCGTTTACAACAAAAGCTTATTTATAGTCACTCATGCCTTCGAAAGCCTTATTACTCGCTTTAAATGCTTTTATAGTCTCAATATATATTTTAAGTTGAATTTTCTTACATTTTTCATTAAAACAGATTATAATTGAATGTTTGCCTCAGAAAACATGAAGCGAAAGCCATTGATTGAGAAGAAAAGTTTATTTATTGCCACTCATGCCTTCAAAAGCGTTATTACTAGCTTTAAATGGATTTATAATCTCATTATTGATTTTAAGTTGAATTTTCTTACAATTTTTGTTAAAACAAAATATAATTAACTGTTTGCCACGCGAAAGCCATCCGTTGACAAGAAAAGTTTATTTATAGTCACTTATGCCTTCGAAAGCCTTATTACTCGCTTTAAATGCTTTTATAGTCTAAATATTGATTTTAAGTTGAATTCTCTTATATTTTTGGTTAAAACAGATTATACTTGAATGGTTGTTTCGAAAAACGTGAAGCGAAATCCTTCCATTGAGAAGAAAAGTTCATTTATTGTCACTCGTGCCTTCGAAAGCGTTACTACTGGCTATAAATGGATTTATAATCTCATTTTTGATTTTAAGTTGAATTTTCTTATAATTTTGGTGAAAACAGAATATAATTGAATGTTTGCCTCGAGAAACGTGACGCGAAAGTCATCCATTGACAACAAAAGTTTATTTATAGTCACTCATGCCTTCGGAAGCCTTATTCCTCGCTTTAAATACTTTTATAGTCTCATTATTGATTTTAAGTTGAATATTCTTACATTTTTGGTTAACAAGATTATAATTGAATGTTTGCCTTGGGAAACGTGAAGCAAAAGCCATATATTGACAAGAAAAGTTAATTTATAGTCACTCATTCCTTTGAAAGCGTTATTATTGGTTTTAAATGGATTTATAATCTCATTATTGATTTTAAGTTGAATTTTCTTATAATTTTGGTGAAAACAGAATATAATTGAATGTTTGCCTTGAGAAACGTGACGCGAAAGCCGTCCATTGACAACAAAAGTTTATTTATAGTCACTCATGCCTTCGGAAGCCTTATTACTCGCTTTAAATACTTTTATAGTCTCATTATTGATTTTAAGTTGAATATTCTTACATTTTTGGTTAACAAGATTATAATTGAATGTTTGCCTTGAGAAACGTGAAGCGAAAGTCATCTATTGACAAGAAAAGTTCATTTATAGTCACTCATTCCTTTGAAAACGTTATTATTGGTTTTAAATGGATTTATAATCTCATTATTGATTTTAAGTTCAATTATCTTATAATTTTGGTTAAAACAGAATATAATTGAATGTTTGCCTTGAGAAACGTGATGCGAAAGCCATCCATTGACAACAAAAGTTTATTTATAGTCACTCATGCTTGCGGAAGCCTTATTACTCGTTTTAAATGCTTTTATAGTCTCAATATTGATTTTAAGTTGAATATTCTTATATTTTTTGTTAACAAAGATTATAATTGAATGTTTGCCTCGGGAAACGTGAAGCAAAAGCCATTTATTGACAAGAAAAGTTCATTTATAGTCACTCATTCCTTTGAAAACGTTATTATAGCTTTTAAATGGATTTATAATCTCATTACTGATTTTAAGTTGAATTTTCTCATAATTTTGGTGAAAACAGAATATAATTGAATGTTTGCCTCGAGAAACATGACGCGAAAGCCATCCATTGACAACAAAAGTTTTTTTATAGTCACTCATGCCTTCGGAAGTCTTATTACTCGTTTTAAATACTTTTCTAGTCTCATTATTGATTTTAAGTTGAATATTTTTACATTTTTGGTTAACAAAGATTATAATTGAATGTTTACCTCGGGAATCGTGAAGCGAAAGCCATCTATTGACAAGAAAAGTTCATTTATAGTCACTCATTCCTTTGAAAACGTTATTATTGGTTTTAAATGGATTTATAATCTCATTATTGATTTTAAGTTGAATTTTCTTATAATTTTGGTTAAAACAGAATATAATTGAATGTTTGCCTTGAGAAACGTGATGCGAAATCCATCCGTTTACAACAAAAGCTTATTTATAGTCACTCATGCCTTCGAAAGCCTTATTACTCGCTTTAAATGCTTTTATAGTCTCAATATATATTTTAAGTTGAATTTTCTTACATTTTTCATTAAAACAGATTATAATTGAATGTTTTCCTCAAAAAACATAAAGCGAAAGCCATCCATTGAGAAGAAAAGTTCATTTATTGTCTCTCATGCCTTCAAAAGCGTTATTACTGGCATTAAATGGATTTATAATCTGATTATTGATTTTAAGTTCAATTTTCTTATAATTTTGGTTAAAACACAATATAATTGAATGTTTGCCTCGAGAAACGTGACGCGAAACCCATCCATTGACAACAAAAGTTTATTTATAGTCACTCATACCTTCGGAAGCCTTATTACTCGCTTTAAATACTTTTATATTCTCATTATTGATTTTAAGTTGAATATTCTTACATTTTTGGTTAACAAAGATTATAATTGAATGTTTGCCTCAAGAAACATAAAGCGAAAGCCATCTATTGACAAGAAAATTTCATTTATAGTCACTCATTCCTTTGAAAACTTTATTATTGATTTTAAATGGATTTATAATCTCATTATTGATTTTAAGTTGAATTTTCTTATAAGTTTAGTTAAAACAGAATATAATTGAATGTTTGCCTTGAGAAACGTGATGCGAAAGCCATCCATTGACAACAAAAGTTTATTTATAGTCACTCATGCCTTCGGTAGCCTTATTACTCGCTTTAAATGCTTTTATAGTCTCAATATTGATTTTAAGTTGAATTTTCTTACATTTTTCATTAAAACAAATTATAATTGAATGTTTGCCTCAGAAAACATGAAGCGAATGCCAGCCATTGAGAAGAAAAGTTTATTTATTGCCACTCATGCCTTCAAAAGCGTTATTACTGGCTTTAAATGGATTTATAATCTCATTATTGATTTTAAGTTGAATTTTCTTACAATTTTGGTTAAAACAAAATATAATTGACTGTTTGCTACGAGAAACGTGACGCGAAAGCCATCCGTTGACAAGAAAAGTTTATTTATAGTCACTTATTCCTTCGGAAGCCTCATTACTCGCTTTAAATGCTTTTATAGTCTCAATATTAATTTTAAGTTGAATTCTCTTACATTTTTGGTTAAAACATATTATAATTTAATGGTTGTTTCGGAAAACGTGAAGCGAAATCCTTCCATTGACAAGAAAAGTTCATTTATTGTCACTCGTGCCTTCGAAAGCGTTACTACTGGATTTAAATGGATTTATAATCTCATTATTGATTTTAAGCTGAATTTTCTTATAATTTTGGTGAAAACAGAATATAATTGAATGTTTGCCTCGAGAAACCTGACACGAAAGCCATCCATTGACAAGAAAGTTTATTTATAGTCACTCATGCCTTCGGAAGCCTTATTACTCGCTTTAAATACTTTTATAGTCTCATTATTAATTTTAAGTTGAATATTCTTGCATTTTTGGTTAAGAAAGATTATAATTGAATATTTGCCTCGGGAAACATGAAGCGAAAGCCATTTATTGACAAGAAAAGTTCATTTCTAGTCACTCATTCCTGTGAAAGCGTTATTATTGGTTTTAAATGGATTTATAATCTCATTATTGATTTTAAGTTCAATTTTCTTATAATTTTGGTTAAAACAGAATATAATTGAATGTTTGCCTTGAGAAACGTGATGCGAAAGCCATCCATTGACAACAAAAGTTTATTTATAGTCACTCATGCCTTCGGAAGCCTTATTACTCGCTTTAAATACTTTTATAGTCTCATTTATTGATTTTAAGTTGAATATTCTTACATTTTTTGCTAAAACAGATTATAATTGAATGTTTGCCTCGGGAAACGTGAAGCGAAAGCCATCTATTGACAAGAAAAGTGTATTTATTGTCAGTCATACCTTCGGAAGCCTTATTGCCCGCTTTAAATGGTTTTATAGTCTCATTATTGATTTTAAGTTGAATTTTCTTACATTTTTTGTTAAAACATATTGTAATTGAATGTTTGCCTCGGGAAACATGAAGCGAAAGCCATTTATTGACAAGAAAAGTTCATTTATAGTCACTCATTCCTTTGAAAGCGTTATTATTGGTTTTAAATGGATTTATAATCTCATTATTGATTTTAAGTTCAATTTTCTTATAATTTTGGTTAAAACAGAATATAATTGAATGTTTGCCTCGAGAAACGTGAAGCGAAAGCCATCCATTGACAACAAAAGTTTATTTATAGTCACTCATGCCTTCGGAAGCCTTATTACTCGCTTTAAATACTTTTATAGTCTCATTTATTGATTTTACGTTGAATATTCTTACATTTTTGGTTAAAACAGAATGTAATTGAATGTTTGCCTCGGGAAACGTGAAGTGAAAGCCATCCATCGACAAGAAAAGTTAATTTATAGTCACTCATACCTTCGGAAGCCTTATTGCCCGCTTTAAATGGTTTTATAGTCTCATTATTGATTTTAAGTTGAATTTTCTTACATTTTTTGTTAAAACATATTATAATTTGATGTTTGCCTCAGAAAACGCGAAGAGAAAGCCATCCATTGCCAAGAAAAGTTCATTTGTTGTCAACCATGCCTTCGAAATCATTATTACTAGCTTTAAATGGATTTATAATCTCATTATTGATTTTAAGTTGAATTTTCTTACAATTTTGGTTAAAACAAAATACAATTGACTGTTTGCCATGAGAAACGTGACGCGAAAGCCATCCATTGACAAGAAAAGTTTATTTATAGTCACTTATGCCTTCGAAAGCCTTATTACTCGCTTTAAATGCTTTTGTAGTCTCAATATTGATTTTAAGTTGAATTCTCTTACATTTTTGGTTAAAACAGATTATAATTGAATGGTTGTTCAGAAAACGTGATGCGAAATCCATCCATTGACAACAAAAGTTTATTTATAGTCACTCATGCCTTCGGAAGCCTTATTACTCGCTTTAAATACATTTTTAGTCTCATTATTGATTTTAAGTTGAATATTCTTACATTTTTTATTAACAAAGATTATAATTGAGTGTTTGCCTCGAGAAACGTGAAACGAAAGCCATCTACTGATAAGAAAAGTTCATTTATAGTCACTCATTCCTTTGAAAACTTTATTATTGGTTTTAAATGGATTTATAATCACATTATTGATTTTAAGTTGAATTTTCTTATAATTTTGGTAAAAACAGAATATAATTGAATGTTTGCCTTGAGAAACGTGATGCGAAAGCCATCCATTGACAACAAAAGTTTTTTTATAGTCACTCATGCCTTCGGAAGCCTTATTACTCGCTTTAAATGCTTTTATAGTCTCAATATTGATTTTAAGTTGAATTTTCTTACATTTTTCATTAAAACAGATTATAATTGAATGTTTGCCTTAGAAAACATGAAGCGAATGCCAGCCATTGAGAAGAAAAGTTTATTTATTGCGACTCATGCCTTCAAAAGCGTTATCACTGGCTTTAAATGGATTTATAATCTCATTATTGATTTTAAGTTGAATTTTCTTACAATTTTGGTTAAAACAAAATATAATTGACTGTTTGCCACGAGAAATGTGACGCGAAAGCCATCCGCTGACAAGAAAAGTTTATTTATAGTCACTTATTCCTTCGGAAGCCTTATTACTCGCTTTAAATGCTTTTATAGTCTCAATATTGATTTTAAGTTGAATTCTCGTACATTTTTGGTTAAAACATATTATAATTTAATGGTTGTTTCGGAAAACGTGAAGCGAAATCCTTCCATTGACAAGAAAAGTACATTTATTGTCACTCGTGCCTTCGAAAGTGTTACTACTGGCTTTAAATGGATTTATAATCTCATTATTGATTTTAAGTTGAATTTTCTTATAATTTTTGTGAAAACAGAATATAATTGAATGTTTGGCTCGAGAAACGTGACGCGAAAGTCATCCATTTACAACAAAAGTTTATTTATAGTCACTCATGCCTTCGGAAGCCTTATTACTCGCTTTAAATACTTTTATAGTCTCATTATTGATTTAAGTTGAATATTCTTACATTTTTGGTTAACAAAGATTATAATTGAATGTTTACCTCGGGAAACGTGAAGCAAAAGCCATCAATTGACAAAAAAAGTTCATTTATAGTCACTCATTCCTTTGAAAGCTTTATTATTGGTTTTAAATGGATTTATAATCTCATTATTGATTTTAAGTTCAATTTTCTTATAATTTTGGTTAAAACAGAATATAATTGAATGTTTGCCTCGAGAAACTTGACGCGAAAGCCATACATTGACAACAAAAGTTTATTTATAGTCACTCATGCCTTCGGAAGCCATATTACTCGCTTTAAATACTTTTATAGTCTCATTATTGATTTTAAGTGAACTTTTCTTACATTTTTGGTGAACAAAGATTATAATTGAATGTTTGCCTCGAGAAACGTGAAGCGAAAACCATCTATTGACAAGAAAAGGTCATTTATAGTCACTTATTCCTTTGAAAGCGTTATTATTGATTTTAAATGGATTTATAATCTCATTATTGATTTTAAGTTGAATTTTCTTATAATTTTGGTTAAAACAGAATATAATTGAATGTTTGCCTTGAGAAACGTGATGCTAAATCCATCCGTTTACAACAAAAGCTTATTTATAGTTACTCATGCCTTCGAAAGCCTTATTACTCGCTTTAAATGCTTTTATAGTCTCAATATTGATTTTAAGTTGAATTTTCTTACATTTTTTGTTAAAACATATTGTAATTGAATGTTTGCCTCGGGAAACATGAAGCGAAAGCCATTTATTGACAAGAAAAGTTCATTTATAGTCACTCATTCCTTTGAAAGCTTTATTATTGGTTTTAAATGGATTTATAAACTCATTATTGATTTTAAGTTCAATTTTCTTATAATTTTGGTTAAAACAGAATATAATTGACTGTTTGCCACGAGAAACGTGACGCGAAAGCCATCCGTTGACGAGAAAAGTTTATTTATAGTCACTTATTCCTTCGGAAGCCTTATTACGCGCTTTAAATACTTTTATAGTCTCAATATTGATTTTAAGTTGAATATTCTTACATTTTTGGTTAACAAAGATTATAATTGAATGTTTACCTTGAGAAACGTGAAGCGAAAGCCATCTATTGACAAGAAAAGTTCATTTATAGTCACTCACTCCTTTGAAAACGTTATTATTGGTTTTAAATGGATTTATAATCTCATTATTGATTTTAAGTTGAATTTTCTTATAATTTTGGTTAAAATGGAATATAATTAAATGTTTGCCTTGAGAAACGTGATGCGAAAGCCATCCATTGACAACAAAAGTTTATTTATGGTCACTCATGCCTTCGGAAGCCTTATTGCCCGCTTTAAATACTTTTATAGTCTCATTATTGATTTTAAGATGAATATTCTTACATTTTTGGTTAAGAAAGATTATAATTGAATGTTTGCCTCGGGAAACATGAAGCGAAAGCCATTTATTGACAAGAAAAGTTCATTTATAGTCACTCATTCCTTTGAAAGCGTTATTATTGGTTTTAAATGGATTTATAATCTTATTATTGATTTTAAGTTCAATTTTCTTATAATTTTGGTTAAAACAGAATATAATTGAATGTTTACCTCGAGAAACGTGACGCGAAAGCCATCCATTGATAACAAAAGTTTATTTATAGTCACTCATGCCTTCGAAAGCCTTATTACTCGCTTTAAATACTTTTATACTCTCATTATTGATTTTAAGTTGAATATTCTTACATTTTTGGTTAACAAAGATTATAATTGAATGTTTGCCTCGAGAAACATGAAGCGAAAGCCATCTATTGATAAGAAAAGTTCATTTATAGTCACTCATTGCTTTGAAAACGTTATTATTGATTTTAAATGGATTTATAATCTCATTATTGATTTTAAGTTGAATTCTCTTATAATTTTGGTTAAAACAGAATATAATTGAATGTTTGCCTTGAGAAACATGATGCGAAAGCCATCCATTGACAACAAAAATTTATTTATAGTCACTCATGCCTTCGGTAGCCTTATTACTCGCTTTAAATGCTTTTATAGTCTCAATATTGATTTTAAGTTGAATTTTCTTACATTTTTCATTAAAACATATTATAATTGAATGTTTGCCTCAGAAAACATGAAGCGAAAGCCATTGACTGAGAAGAAAAGTTTATTTATTGCCACTCATGCCTTCAAAAGCGTTATTACTGGCTTTAAATGGATTTATAATCTCATTATTGATTTTAAGTTGAATTTTCTTACAATTTTGGTTAAAACAAAATATAATTAACTGTTTGCCACGAGAAACGTGACGCGAAAGCCATCCGTTGACAAGAAAAGTTTATTTATAGTCACTTATGCCTTCGAAAGCCTTATTACTCGCTTTAAATGCTTTTATAGTCTAAATATTGATTTTAAGTTGAATTCTCTTATATTTTTGGTTAAAACAGATTATACTTGAATGGTTGTTTCGAAAAACGTGAAGCGAAATCCTTCCATTGAGAAGAAAAGTTCATTTATTGTCACTCGTGCCTTCGAAAGCGTTACTACTGGCTATAAATGGATTTATAATCTCATTTTTGATTTTAAGTTGAATTTTCTTATAATTTTGGTGAAAACAGAATATAATTGAATGTTTGCCTCGAGAAACGTGACGCGAAAGTCATCCATTGACAATAAAAGTTTATTTATAGTCACTCATGCCTTCGGAAGCCTTATTCCTCGCTTTAAATACTTTTATAGTCTCATTATTGATTTTAAGTTGAATATTCTTACATTTTTGGTTAACAAGATTATAATTGAATGTTTGCCTTGGGAAACGTGAAGCAAAAGCCATATATTGACAAGAAAAGTTAATTTATAGTCACTCATTCCTTTGAAAGCGTTATTATTGGTTTTAAATGGATTTATAATCTCATTATTGATTTTAAGTTGAATTTTCTTATAATTTTGGTGAAAAAAGAATATAATTGAATGTTTGCCTCGAGAAACGTGATGCGAAAGCCGTCCATTGACAACAAAAGTTTATTTATAGTCACTCATGCCTTCGGAAGCCTTATTACTCGCTTTAAATACTTTTATAGTCTCATTATTGATTTTAAGTTGAATATTCTTACATTTTTGGTTAACAAGATTATAATTGAATGTTTGCCTCGAGAAACGTGAAGCGAAAGCCATCTATTGACAAGAAAAGTTCATTTATAGTCACTCATTCCTTTGAAAACGTTATTATTGGTTTTAAATGGATTTATAATCTCATTATTGATTTTAAGTTCAATTATCTTATAATTTTGGTTAAAACAGAATATAATTGAATGTTTGCCTTGAGAAACGTGATGCGAAAGCCATCCATTGACAACAAAAGTTTATTTATAGTCACTCATGCCTTCGGAAGCCTTATTACTCGTTTTAAATGCTTTTATAGTCTCAATATTGATTTTAAGTTGAATATTTTTATATTTTTTGTTAACAAAGATTATAATTGAATGTTTGCCTCGGGAAACGTGAAGCAAATGCCATTTATTGACAAGAAAAGTTCATTTATAGTCACTCATTCCTTTGAAAGCGTTATTATTGGTTTTAAATGGATTTATAATCTCATTATTGATTTTAAGTTGAATTTTCTTATAATTTTGGTTAAAACAGAATATAATTGAATATTTGCCTTGAGAAACGTGATGCGAAATCCATCCATTGACAGCAAAAGCTTATTTATACTCACTAATGCCTTTGGAAGACTTATTACTCGCTTTAAATGCTTTTATAGTCTCAATATTGATTTTAAATTGAATTTTCCTACATTTTTCATTAAAACAAATTATCATTGAATGTTTTCCTCAAAAAACATGAAGCGAAAGCCATCCATTGAGAAGAAAAGTTCATTTATTAACACTCATGCCTTCAAAAGCGTTATTACTGGCTTTAAATAGATTTATAATCTCATTATTGATTTTAAGTCGAATTTTCTTATAATTTTGGTGAAAACAGAATATAATTGAATGTTTGCCTCGAGAAACATGACACGAAAGCCATCCATTGACAAGAAAGTTTATTTATAGTCACTCATGCCTTCGGAAGCCTTATTACTTTCTTTAATACTTTTATAGTCTCATTATTGATTTTAAGTTGAATATTCTAACATTTTTGGTTAACAAAGATTATAATTGAATGTTTGCCTCAGGAAACGTGAAGCGATAGCCATCTATTGACAAGAAAAGTTCAATTATAGTCACTCATTCCTTTGAAAGCGTTATTATTGGTTTTAAATGGATTTATAATCTCATTATTGATTTTAAGTTATATTTTCTTATAAATTTGGTTAAAACAGAATATAATTGAATGTTTACCTCGAGAAACGTGACGCGAAAGCCATCCATTGACAACAAAAGTTTATTTATAGTCACTCATGCCTTCGAAAGCCTTATTTCTCGCTTTAAATGCTTTTATAGTCTCAATATTGATTTTAAGTTGAATTTTCTTACATTTTTCATTAAAACAGATTATAATTGAATGTTTGTCTCAGAAAACATGAAGCGAAAGCCATCCATTGAGAAGAAAAGTGCATTTATTGTCACTCATGCCCTCAGAAGCGTTATTACTGGCTTTAAATGGATTTATAATCTCATTCTTGATTTTAAGTTAAATTTTCTTACAATTTTGGTTAAAACAAAATATAATTGACTGTTTGCCACGAGAAACGTGACGCGAAAGCCATCCATTGATAAGAAAAGTTTATTTATAGTCACTTATGCCTTCGAAAGCCTTATTACTCGCTTTAAATGCTTTTATAGTCTCAATATTGATTTTAAGTTGAATTCTCTTACATTTTTGGTTAAAACAGATTATAATTGAATGGTTGTTTCGGAAAACGTGAAACGAAATCCTTGCATTGAGAAGAAAATTTCATTTATTGTCACTCGTGCCTTCAAAAGCGTTACTACTGGCTTTAAATGGATTTATAATCTCATTACTGATTTTAAGTTAAATTCTCTTATAATTTTGGTAAAAACAGAATATAATTGAATGTTTACCTCGAGAAACGTGACGAGAAAGCCATCCATTGACAACAAAAGTTTATTTATAGTCACTCATGCCTTCGGTAGCCTTACAACTCGCTTTAAATACTTTTATAGTCTGATTATTGATTTTAAGTTGAATATTCTTACATTTTTTATTAACAAAGATTATAATTTAATGTTTGCCTTGGGAAACGTGAAGCGAAAGCCATCTATTGACAAGAAAAGTTCATTTATAGTCACTCATTCCTTTGAAAACGTTATTATTGGTTTTAAATGGATTTATAATCTCGTTATTGATTTTAAGTTCAATTTTCTTATAATTTTGGTTAAAACAGAATATAATTGAATGTTTGCCTTGAGAAACGTGATGCGAAAGCCATCCATTGACAACAAAAGTTTATTTATAGTCAATCATGCCTTCAGAAGCCTTTTTACTCGCTTTAAATGCTTTTATAGTCTCAATATTCATTTTAAGTTGAATTTTCTTAAATTTTTCATTAAAACAGATTATAATTGAATGTTTGTCTCAGAAAACATGAAGGGAAAGCCATCCATTGAGAAGAAAAGTGCATTTATTGTCACTCATGCCTTCGAAAGCGTTACTACTGGCTTTAAATGGATTTATAATCTCATTATTGATTTTAAGTTGAATTTTCTTATAATTTTGGTGAAAACAGAATACAATTGAATGTTTGCCTCGAGAAATGTGACACGAAAGCCATCTAATGACAAGAAAGTTTATTTATAGTCACTCATGCCTTCGGAAGCCTTATTACTCGCCTTAAATACTTTTATAGTCTCATTATTGATTTTAAGTTGAATATTCTTACATTTTTTGTTAACAAAGATTATAATGGAATGTTTGCCTCGAGAAACGTGAAGCGAAAGCTATCAATTGACAAGAAAAGTTCATTTATAGTCACTCATTCCTTTGAAAACGTTATTAATGGTTTTAAATGGATTTGTAATCTCATTATTGATTTTATGTTCAATTATCTTATAATTTTGGTTAAAACAGAATATAATTGAATGTTTGCCTTGAGAAACGTGATGCGAAAGCCATCCATTGACAACAAAAGTTTTTTTATAGTCACTCATGCCTTCGGAAGCCTTATTACTCGCTTTAAATGCTTTTATAGTCTCAATATTCATTTTAAGTTGAATTTTCTTACATTTTTCATTAAAACAGATTAAAATTGAATGTTTGTCTCAGAAAACATGAAGCGAAAGCCATCCATTGAGAAGAAAAGTTCATTTATTGTCACTCATGCCTTCAGAAGCGTTATTACTGGCTTTAAATGGATTTATAATCTCATTATCGATTTTAAGTTAAATTTTCTTACAATTTTGGTTAAAACAAAATATAATTGACTGTTTGCCACGAGAAACGTGACGCGAAAGCCATCCATTGATAAGAAAAGTTTATTTATAGTCACTTATGCCTTCGAAAGCCTTATTACTCGCTTTAAATGCTTTTATAGTCTCAATATTGATTTTAAGTTGAATTCTCTTACATTTTTGGTTAAAACAGATTATAATTGAATGGTTGTTTCGGAAAACGTGAAACGAAATCCTTCCATTGAGAAGAAAAGTTCATTTATTGTCACTCGTGCCTTCGAAAGCGTTACTACTGGCTTTAAATGGATTTATAATCTCATTATTGATTTTAAGTTCAATTTTCTTATAATTTTGGTGAAAACAGAATATAATTGAATGTTTGCCTCGAGAAACGTGACGCGAAAGCCATCCATTGACAACAAAAGTTTATTTATAGTCACTCATGCCTTCAGAAGCCTTATTACTCGCTTTAAATACTTTTATAGTCTCATTATTGATTTTAAGTTGAATATTCTGACATTTTTGGTTAACAAAGATTATAATTGAATCTTTGCCTCAAGAAACGTGAAGCGAAAGCCATCTATTGACAAGAAAAGTTCATTTATAGTCACTCATTCCTTTGAAAACGTTATTATTGGTTTTAAATGGATTTATAATCTCATTATTGATTTTAAGTTCAATTATCTTATAATTTTGGTTAAAACAGAATATAATTGAATGTTTGCCTTGAGAAACGTGATGCGAAAGCCATCCATTGACAACAAAAGTTTATTTATAGTCACTCGTGCCTTTGGAAGCCTTATTACTCGCTTTAAATGCTTTTATAGTCTCAATATTGATTTTAAGTTGAATATTCTTACATTTTTTGTTAACAAAGATTATAATTGAATGTTTGCCTCGGCAAAACGTGAAGCAAAAGCCATCTATTGACAAGAAAAGTTCATTTATAGTCACTCATTCCTTTGAAAGCGTTATTATTGGTTTTAAATGGATTTATAATCTCATTATTGATTTTAAGTTGAATTCTCTTATAATTTTGGTAAAAACAGAATATAATTGAATGTTTGCCTTGAGAAACGTGATGCGAAAGCCATCCATTGACAACAAAAGTTTATTTATAGTCACTCATGCCTTTGGAAGCCTTATTACTCGCTTTAAATGCTTTTATAGTCTTAATATTGATTTTAAGTTGAATTTTCTTACATTTTTCATTAAAACAAATTATCATTGAATGTTTTCCTCAAAAAACATGAAGCGAAAGCTATCCATTGAGAAGAAAAGTTCATTTATTAACACTCATGCCTTCAAAAGCGTTATTACTGCCTTTAAATAGATTTATAATCTCATTATTGATTTTAAGTCGAATTTTCTTATAATTTTGGTGAAAACAAAATATAATTGAATGTTTGCCTCGAGAAACATGACACGAAAGCCATCCATTGACAAGAAACTTTATTTATAGTCACTCATGCCTTCGGAAGCCTTATTACTCGCTTTAAATACTTTTATAGTCTCATTATTGATTTTAAGTTGAATATTCTTACATTTTTGGTTAACAAAGATTATAATTGAATGTTTGCCTCGGGAAACGTGAAGCGGAAGCCATCTATTGACAAGAAAAGTTCAATTATAGTCACTCATTCCATTGAAAGCGTTATTATTGGTTTTAAATGGATTTATAATCTCATTATTGATTTTAAGTTCAATTTTCTTATAAATTTGGTTAAAACAGAATATAATTGAATGTTTGCCTCGAGAAACGTGACGCGAAAGCCATCCATTGACAATAAAAGTTTATTTATAGTCACTCATGCCTTCGGAACCCTTATTACTCGCTTTAAATACTTTTATAATCTCATTATTGATTTTAAGTTGAATATTCTTACATTTTTGGTTAACAAAGATTATAATTGAATGTTTGCCTCGAGAAACGTGAAGCGAAAGCCATCTATTGACAAGAAAAGTTCATTTATAGTCACTCATTCCTTTGAAAACGTTATTATTGGTTTTAAATGGATTTATAATCTCATTATTGATTTTAAGTTCAATTATCTTATAATTTTGGTTAAAACAGAATATAATTGAATGTTTGCCTTGAGAAACGTGATGCGAAAGCCATCCATTGACAACAAAAGTTTATTTATAGTCAATCATGCCTTCGGAACCCTTATTACTCGCTTTAAATGCTTTTATGGTCTCAATATTGATTTTAAGTTGAATTTTCTTACATTTTTCATTAAAACAGATTATAATTGAATGTTTGTGTCAGAAAACATGAAGGGAAAGCCATCCATTGAGAAGAAAAGTGCATTTATTGTCACTCATGCCTTCAAAAGAGTTATTACTGGCTTTAAATGGATTTATAATCTCATTATTGATTTTAAGTTGAATTTTCTTACAATTTTGGTTAAAACAAAATATAATTGACTGTTTGCCACGAGAAACGTGACGCGAAAGCCATCCATTGACAAGAAAAGTTTATTTATAGTCACTTATGCCTTTGAAAGCCTTATTACTCGCTTTCAATGCTTTTGTAGTCTCAATATTGATTTTAAGTTGAATTCTCTTACATTTTTCGTTAAAACAGATTATAATTGAATGGTTGTTTCAGAAAACGTGAAGGAAAATCCTTCCATTAAGAAGAAAAGTTCATTTATTGTCACTCGTGCCTTCGGAAGCGTTACTATTGGCTTTAAATGGATTTATAATCTCATTATTGATTTTAAGTTGAATTTTCTTATAATTTTGGTGAAAACAGAATATAATTGAATGTTTGCCTCGAGAAATGTGACACGAAAGCCATCTATTGACAAGAAAATTTATTTATAGTCACTCATGCCTTCGAAAGCCTTATTACTCGCTTTAAATACTTTTATAGTCTCATTATTGATTTTAAGTTGAATATTCTTACATTTTTGGTTAACAAAGATTATAATTGAATGTTTGCCTCGGGAAACGTGAAGCGAAAGCCATCTATTGACAAGAAAAGTTCAATTATAGTCACTCATTCCATTGAAAGCGTTATTATTGGTTTTAAATGGATTTATAATCTCATTATTGATTTTAAGTTCAATTTTCTTATAAATTTGGTTAAAACAGAATATAATTGAATGTTTGCCTCGAGAAACGTGACGCGAAAGCCATCCATTGACAATAAAAGTTTATTTATAGTCACTCATGCCTTCGGAACCCTTATTACTCGCTTTAAATACTTTTATAATCTCATTATTGATTTTAAGTTGAATATTCTTACATTTTTGGTTAACAAAGATTATAATTGAATGTTTGCCTCGAGAAACGTGAAGCGAAAGCCATCTATTGGCAAGAAAAGTTCATTTATAGTCACTTATTCCTTTGAAAACGTTATTATTGGTTTTAAATGGATTTATAATCTCATTATTGATTTTAAGTTCAATTATCTTATAATTTTGGTTAAAACAGAATATAATTGAATGTTTGCCTTGAGAAACGTGATGCGAAAGCCATCCATTGACAACAAAAGTTTATTTATAGTCACTCGTGCCTTCGGAAGCCTTATTACTCGCTTTAAATGCTTTTATATTCTCAATATTGATTTTAAGTTGAATTTTCTTACATTTTTCATTAAAACAGATTATAATTGAATGTTTGTCTCAGAAAACATGAAGGGAAAGCCATCCATTGAGAAGAAAAGTGCATTTATTGTCACTCATGCCTTCAAAAGAGTTATTACTAGCTTTATTGATTTTAAGTTGAATTTTCTTATAATTTTGGTTAAAACAGAATATAATTGAATGTTTGCCTTGAGAAACGTGATGCGAAAGCCATCCATTGACAACAAAAGTATATTTATAGTCACTCATGCCTTCGGAAGCCTTATTACTCGCTTTAAATGCTTTTATAGTCTCAATATTGATTTTAAGTTGAATTTTCTTACATTTTTCATTAAAACAGATTATAATTGAATGTTTGCCTCAGAAAACATGAAGTGAAAGCCATCGATTGAAAAGAAAAGTTTATTTATTGCCACTCATGCCTTCAAAAGCGTTATTACTGGCTTTAAATGGATTTATAATCTCATTATTGATTTTAAGTTGAATTTTCTTACAAGTTTGGTTAAAACAAAATATAATTGACTGTTTGCCACGAGAAACATGATGCGAAAGCCATTCATTGACAAGAAAGGTTTATTTATAGTCACTTATGCCTTCGAAAGCCTTATTACTCGCTTTAAATGCTTTTGTAGTCTCAATATTGATTTTAAGTTGAATTCTCTTACAATTTTGGTTAAAACAGATTATAATTGAATGGTTGCTTCAGAAAACGTGAAGGAAAATACTTCCATTAAGAAGAAAAGTTCATTTATTGTCACTCGTGCCTTCGAAAGCGTTACTACTTGCTTTAAATGGATTTATAATCTCATTATTTATTTTAAGTTGAATTTTCTTATAATTTTGGTGAAAACAGAATATAATTGAATGTTTGCCTCGAGAAATGTGACACGAAAGCCATCTATTGACAAGAAAGTTTATTTATAGTCACTCATGCCTTCGGAAGCCTTATTACTCGCTTTAAATACTTTTATAGTCTCATTGTTGATTTTAAGTTGAATATTCTTACACTTTTGGTTAACAAAGATTATAATTGAATGTTTGCCTCGAGAAACGTGAAGCGAAAGCTATCTATTGACAAGAAAAGTTCATTTATAGTCACTCATTCCTTTGAAAACGTTATTAGTGGTTTTAAATGGATTGGTAATCTCATTATTGATTTTATGTTCAATTATCTTATAATTTTGGTTAAAACAGAATATAATTGAATGTTTGCCTTGAGAAACGTGATGCGAAAGCCATCCATTGACAACAAAAGTTTATTTATAGTCACTCATGCCTTCGAAAGCGTTATTACTCGCTTTAAATGCTTTTATAGTCTCCATATTGATTTTAAGTGAATTTTCTTACATTTTTCATTAAAATAGATTATAATTGAATGTTTGTCTCAGAAAACATGAAGCGAAAGCCATCCATTGAGAAGAAAAGTTCATTTATTGTCACTCATGCCCTCAGAAGCGTTATTACTGGCTTTAAATGGATTTATAATCTCATTCTTGATTTTAAGTTAAATTTTCTTACAATTTTGGTTAAAACAAAATATAATTGACTGTTTGCCACGAGAAACGTGATGCGAAAGCCATCCATTGATAAGAAAAGTTTATTTATAGTCACTTATGCCTTCGAAAGCCTTATTACTCGCTTTAAATGCTTTTATAGTCTCAATATTGATTTTGAGTTGAATTCTCTTACATTTTTTGTTAAAACAGATTATAATTGAATGGTTGTTTCGGAAAACGTGAAACGAAATCCTTCCATTGAGAAGAAAAGTTCATTTATTGTCACTCGTGCCTTCGAAAGCGTTACTACTGGCTTTAAATGGATTTATAATCTCATTATTGATTTTAAGTTGAATTCTCTTATAATTTTGGTAAAAACTGAATATAATTGAATGTTTGCCTCATGAAACGTGACGCGAAAGCCATCCATTGACAACAAAAGTTTATTCATAGTCACTCATGCCTTCGGTAGCCTTACTACTCGCTTTAACTACTTTTATAGTCTCATTATTGATTTTAAGTTGAATATTCTTACATTTTTTATTAACAAATATTATAATTGAATGTTTGCCTTGGGAAACGTGAAATGAAAGCCATCTATTGACAAGAAAAGTTAATTTATAGTCACTCATTCCTTTGAAAACGTTATTATTGGTTTTAAATGGATTTAGAATCTCATTATTGATTTTAAGTTTAATTATCTTATAATTTTGGTTAAAACAGAATATAATTGAAATTTTGCCTTGAGAAACGTGATGCAAAAGCCATCCATTGACAACAAAAGTTTATTTATAGTCAATCATGCCTTCGGAAGCCTTATTACTCGCTTTAAATGCTTTTATAGTCTCAATATTGATTTTAAGTTGAATTTTCTTACATTTTTCATTAAAACAGATTATAATTGAATGTTTGTCTCAGAAAACATGAAGGAAAGCCATCCATTGAGAAGAAAAGTTCATTTATTGTCACTCATGCCTTCAAAAGCGTTATTACTGGCTTTAAATGGATTTATAATCTTATTATTGATTTTAAGTTGAATTTTCTTATAATTTTGGTTAAAACAGAATATAATTGAATGTTTGACTTAAGAAACGTGATGCGAAAGTCATCCGTTGACGACAAAAGTTTATTTATAGTCACTCATGCCTTCGGAAGCCTTATTACTCGCTTTAAATGCTTTTATAGTCTCAATATTGATTTTAAGTTGAATTTTCTTACATTTTTCATTAAAACAGATTATAATTGAATGTTTGCCTCAGAAAACATGAAGCGAAAGCCATCGATTGAAAATAAAAGTTTATTTATTGCCACTCATGCCTTCAAAAGCGTTATTACTGGCTTTAAATGGATTTATAATCTCATTATTGATTTTAAGTTGAATTTTCTTACAATTTTGGTTAAAACAAAATATAATTGACTGTTTGCCACGAGAAACGTGACGCGAAATCCATCCATTGAAAAGAAAAGTTTATTTATTGTCACTTATGCCTTCGAAAGCCTTATTACTCGCTTTAAATGCTTTTGTAGTCTCAATATTGATTTTAAGTTGAATTCTCTTACATTTTTGGTTAAAACCGATTATAATTGAATGGTTGTTTCGGAAAACGTGAAAGGAAATCCTTCCATTGAGAAGAAAAGTTCATTTATTGTCACTCGTGCCTTCGAAAGCGTTACTACTGGCTTTAAATGGATTTATAATCTCATTATTGATTTTAAGTTGAATTTTCTTATAATTTTGGTGAAAACAGAATATAATTGAATGTTTGTCTCGAGAAACGTGACGCGAAAGCCATCCATTGACAAGAAAGTTTATTTATAGTCACTCATGCCTTCAGAAGCCTTATTACTCGCTTTAAATCATTTTATAGTTTCATTATTGATTTTAAGTTGAATATTCTAACATTTTTGGTTAACAAAGATTATAATTGAATGTTTGCCTCGAGAAACATGAAGCGAAAGCCATCTATTGACAAGAAAAGTTCATTTATAGTCACTCATTCCTTTGAAAACGTTATTATTGGTTTTAAATGGATTTATAATCTCATTATTGATTTTAAGTTCAATTATCTTATAATTTTGGTTAAAACAGAATAAAATTGAATGTATGCGTTGAGAAACGTGATGCGAAAGCCATCCATTGAAAACAAAAGTTTATTTATAGTCACTCATGCCTTCGGAAGCCTTATTACTCGCTTTAAATGCTTTTATAGTCTCAATATTGATTTTAAGTTGAATATTCTTACATTTTTGGTTAACAAAGATTATAATTGAATTTTTACCTTGGAAAACGTGAAGCGAAAGCCATCTATTGACAAGAAAAGTTCAGTTATAGTCACTCATTGCTTTGAAAGCGTTATTATTGGTTTTAAATGGATTTATAATCTCATTATTGATTTTAAGTTCAATTTTCTTATAAATTTGGTTAAAACAGAATATAATTGAATGTTTGCCTCGAGAAACGTGACGCGAAAGCCATCCATTGATAACAAAAGTTTATTTATATTCACTCATGCCTTCGAAACCCTTATTACTCGCTTTAAATACTTTTATAGTCTCATTATTGATTTTAAGTTGAATATTCTTACATTTTTGGTTAACAAAGATTATAATTGAATGTTTGCCTCGAGAAACGTGAAGCAAAAGCCATCTATTGACAATAAAAGTTCATTTATAGTCACTCATTCCTTTGAAAACATTATTATTGGTTTTAAATGGATTTATAATCTCATTATTGATTTTAAGTTCAATTATCTTATAATTTTGTTTAAAACAAAATATAATTGAATGTTTGCCTTGAGAAATGTGATGCGAAAGCCATCCATTGACAACAAAAGTTTATTTATAGTCACTCATGCCTTCGAAAGCCTTATTACTCGCTTTAAATGCTTTTATAGTCTCAATATTGATTTTAAGTGAATTTTCTTACATTTTTCATTAAAATAGATTATAATTGAATGTTTGTCTCAGAAAACATGAAGCGAAAGCCATCCATTGAGAAGAAAAGTTCATTTATTGTCACTCATGCCCTCAGAAGCGTTATTACTGGCTTTAAATGGATTTATAATCTCATTCTTGATTTTAAGTTAAATTTTCTTACAATTTTGGTTAAAACAAAATATAATTGACTGTTTGCCACGAGAAACGTGACGCGAAAGCCATCCATTGATAAGAAAAGTTTATTTATAGTCACTTATGCCTTCGAAAGCCTTATTACTCGCTTTAAATGCTTTTATAGTCTCAATATTGATTTTGAGTTGAATTCTCTTACATTTTTGGTTAAAACAGATTATAATTGAATGGTTGTTTCGGAAAACGTGAAACGAAATCCTTCGATTGAGAAGAAAAGTTCATTTATTGTCACTCGTGCCTTCGAAAGCGTTACTACTACCTTTAAATGGATTTATAATCTCATTATTGATTTTAAGCTGAATTTTCTTATAATTTTGGTGAAAACAGAATATAATTGAATGTTTACCTCGAGAAACGTGACGTGAAAGCCATCCATTGACAACAAAAGTTTATTTATAGTCACTCATGCCTTCGGAAGCCTTGTTACTTGCTTTAAATACTTTTATAGTCTCATTATTGATTTTAAGTTGAATTTTCTTACATTTTTTGTTAAAACAGATTATAATTGAATGTTTACCTCGGGAAACGTGAAGCGAAAGCCATCTATTGACAAGAAAAGTTTATTTATTGTCACTCATACCTTTGGAAGCTTTATTGCCCGCTTTAAATGGTTTTATATTCTCATTATTGATTTTAAGTTGAGTTTTCTTATATTTTTGGTAAAACAGAATATAATTGAATGTTTGCCTCGAGAAACGTGAAGCGAAAGCCATCCATCGACAAGATAAGTTAATTTATAGTCACTCATACCTTCGGAAGCCTTATTGCCCACTGTAAATGGTTTTATAGTCTCATTATTGATTTTAAGCTGAATTTTCTTACATTTTTTGTTAAAACAGATTATAATTGGATGTTTGCCTCAGAAAACGCGAAGGGAAAGCCATCCATTGCCAAGAAAAGTTCATTTATTGTCAACCATACCTTTGAAATCATTATTACTGGCTTTAAATGGATTTATAATCTCACTATTGATTTTAAGTTAAATTTTCTTACAATTTTGGTTAAAACAAAATATAATTGACTGTTTACCACAAGAAACGTGACGCGAAAGCCATCCATTGACAAGAAAAGTTTATTTATAATCACTTATGGCTTCGAAAGCCTTATTACTCGCTTTAAATGCTTTTGTAGTCTCAATATTGATTTTAAGTTGAATTCTCTTACATTTTTGGTTAAAACAGATTATAATTGAATGGTTGTTTCGGAAAACGTGATGCGAAATCCATCCATTGACAACAAAAGTTTATTTATAGTCACTCATGCCTTTGGAAGCCTTATTACTCACTTTAAATACTTTTATAGTCTCATTATTGATTTTAAGTTGAATATTCTTACATTTTTGATTAACAAAGATTATAATTGAATGTTTGTCTCGAGAAACGTGAAATGAAAGCAATCTATTGACAAGAAAAGTTCATTTATAGTCACTCATTCCTTTGAAAACGTTATTATTGGTTTTAAATGGATTTATAATCTCATTATTGATTTTAAGTTGAATTTTCTTATAATTTTAGTTAAAACAGAATATAATTGAATGTTTGCCTTGAGAAACGAGATGCGAAAGTCATCCATTTACAACAAAAGCTTATTTATAGTCACTCATGCTTTCGGAAGCATTATTACTCGCTTTAAATGCTTTTATAGTCTCAATATTGATTTTAAGTTGAATTTTCTTACATTTTTCATTAAAACAGATTACAATTGAATGGTTTCCTCAAAAAACATGAAGCGAAAGCCATCCATTCAGAAGAAAAGTTCATTTATTGTCACTCATGCCTTCAAAAGCGTTATTACTAGCTTTAAATGGATTTATAATCTCATTATTGATTTTAAGTTGAATTTTCTTATAATTTTGGTGAAAACAGGATATAATTGAATGTTTGCCTCGAGAAACGTGACACGAAAGCCATCCATTGACAAGAAAGTTTATTTATAGTCACTCATGCCTTTGGAAGCCTTATTACTCGCTTTAAATACTTTTATAGTCTCATTATTGATTTCAAGTTGAATATTCTTACATTTTTTGTTAAGAAAGATTATAATTGAATGTTTGCCTCGGGAAACATGAAGCGAAAACCATTTATTGACAAGAAAAGTTCATTTATAGTCACTCATTCCTTTAAAAGCGTTATTATTGGTTTTAAATGGATTTATAATCTCATTAACAATTTTAAGTTGAATTTTCTTATAAATTTGGTTAAAACAGAATATAATTGAATGTTTGCCTCGAGAAACGTGACGCGAAAGCCATCCATTGACAACAAAAGTTTATTTATAGTCACTCATGCCTTCGGAAGCCTTATTACTCGCTTTAAATACTTTTATAGTCTCATTATTGATTTTAAGTTGAATTTTCTTACATTTTTGGTTAACAAAGATTATAATTGAATGTTTGCCTCGAGAAACGTGAAGCGAAAGCCATCCATTGACAAGAAAGTTTATTTATAGTCACTCATGTCTTCGGAAGCCTTATTACTCGCTTTAAATGCTTTTATAGTCTCAATATTGATTTCAAGTTGAATATTCTTACATTTTTGGTTAACAAAGATTATAATTAAATGTTTACCTTGGAAAACGTGAAGCGAAAGCCATCTATTGACAAGAAAAGTTCAGTTATAGTCACTCATTCCTTTGAAAGCGTTATTATTGGTTTTAAATGGATTTATAATCTCATTATTGATTTTAAGTTCAATTTTCTTATAAATTTGGTTAAAACAGAATATAATTGAATGTTTGCCTCGAGAAACGCGACGCGAAAGCCATTAATTGAAAACAAAAGCTTATTTATAGTCACTCATGCCTTCGGAACCCTTATTACTCGCTTTAAATACTTTTATAGTCTCATTATTGATTTTAAGTTGAATATTCTTACATTTTTGGTTAACAAAGATTATAATTGAATGTTTGCCTCGAGAAACGTGAAGCGAAATTCATCTATTGACAAGAAAAGTTCATTTATAGTCACTAATTCCTTTGAAAACGTTATTATTGGTTTTAAATGGATTTATAATCTCATTATTGATTTTAAGTTCAATTATCTTATAATTTTGGTTAAAACAGAATATAATTGAATGTTTGCCTTGAGAAACGTGAAGCGAAAGGCATCCATTGACAACAAAAGTTTATTTATAGTCACTCATGCCTTCGGAAGCCTTATTACTCGCTTTAAATGCTTTTATAGTCTCAATATTTATTTTAAGTTGAATTTTCTTACATTTTTCATTAAAACAGATTATAATTGAATGTTTGCCTCAGAAAACATGAAGCAAAAGCCATCGATTGAGAAGAAAAGTTTATTTATTGCCACTCATGCCTTCAAAAGCGTTATTACTGGCTTTAAATGGATTTATAATCTCATTATTGATTTTAAGTTAAATTTTCTTACAATTTTGGTAAAACAAAATATAATTGATTGTTTGCCACGAGAAACGTGACGCAAAAGCCATCCATTGACAAGAAAAGTTTATTTATAGTCACTTATGCCTTCGAAAGCCTTATTACTCGCTTTAAATGCTTTTGTAGTCTCAATATTGATTTTAAGTTGAATTCTCATACATTTTTTGTTAAAACATGTTCTAATTGAATGGTTGTTTCGGAAAACGTGAAGGGAAATCCTTCCATTGAAAAGAAAAGTTCATTTATTCTCACTCGTGCCTTCGAAAGCGTTACTACTGGCTTTAAATAGATTTATAATCTCATTATTGATTTTAAGTTGAATTTTCTTATAATTTTGGTGAAAACAGAATATAATTGAATGTTTACCTCGAGAAACGTGACGCGAAAGCCATCCATTGACAACAAAAGTTTATTTATAGTCACTCATGCCTTCGGAAGCCTCATTACTCGATTTAAATACTTTTATAGTCTCATTTAATCATTTTAAGTTGAATATTCTTACATTTTTGGTTAAAACAGATTATAATTGAATATTTGCCACGAGAAACGTGAAACGAAAGCCATCTATTGACAAGAAAAGTTTATTTATTGTCACTCATACCTTTGGAAGCCTTATTGCCCGCTTTAAATGGTTTTATATTCTCATTATTGATTTTAAGTTGAGTTTTCTTATATTTTTGATAAAACAGAATATAATTGAATGTTTGCCTCGGGAAACGTGAGGCGAAAGCCATCCATCGACAAGAAAAGTTAATTTATAGTCACTCATACCTTCGGAAGCCTTATTGCTCGCTTTAAATGGTTTTATAGTCTCATTATTGATTTTAAGTTGAATTTTCTTACATTTTTTGTTAAAACAGATTATAATTGGATGTTTGCCTCGGAAAACGCCAAGTGAAAGCCATCCATTGCCAAGAAAAGTTCATTTATTGTCAACCATGCCTTCGAAATCATTATTACTAGCTTTAAATGGATTTATAATCTCATTATTGATTTTAAGTTGAATTTTCTTACAATTTTGGTTAAAAAAAAATACAATTGACTGTTTGCGAAGAGAAACGTGATGCGAAAGCCATCTATTGATAAGAAAAGTTTATTTATAGTCACTTATGCCTTCGAAAACCTTATTACTCGCTTTAAATGCTTTTGTAGTCTCAATATTGATTTTAAGTTGAATTCTCTTACATTTTTGGTTAAAACAAATTATAATTGAATGGTTGTTTCGTAAAACGTGAAGCGAAATCCTTCCATTGAGAAGAAAAGTTCATTTATTGTCACTCGTGCCTTCGAAAGCGTTACTACTGGCTTTAAATGGTTTTATAATCTCATTATTGATTTTAAGTTGAATTTTCTTATAATTTTGGTGAAAACAGAATATAATTGAATGTTTGCCTCGAGAAACGTGACGCGAAAGCCATCCATTGACAACAAAAGTTTATTTATAGTCACTCATGCCTTCGAAAGCCTTATTACTCGCTTTAAATACTTTTATAGTCTCATTATTGATTTTAAGTTGAATATTCATACATTTTTGGTTAACAAAGGTTATAATTGAATGTTTAGCTCGGGAAACGTGAAGCGAAAGCCATCTATTGACAAGAAAAGTTCATTTATAGTCACTCATTCATTTGAAAACGTTATTATTGGTTTTAAATGGATTTATAATCTCATTATTGATTTTAAGTTGAATTTTCTTATAATTTTGGTTAAAACAGAATATAATTGAATGTTTGCCTTGAGAAACGTGATGCGAAATCCATCCTTTGACAACAAAAACTTATTTATAGTCACTCATGCCTTCGGAAGCCTTATTACTCGCTTTAAATGCTTTTGTAGTCTCAATATTGGTTTTAAGTTGAATTTTCTTACAATTTTCATTAAAACAGATTATAATTGAATGTTTTCCTAAAAAAACATGAAGCGAAAGCTATCCATTGAGAAGAAAAGTTCATTTATTGTCACTCATGGCCTCAAAAGCGTTATTACTGGCTTTAAATGGATTTATAATCTCATTATTGATTTTAAGTTGAATTTTCTCATAATTTTGGTGAAAACAGAATATAATTGAACGTTTACCTCGAGAAACGTGACACGAAAGCCATCCATTGACAAGAAAGTTTATTTATAGTCAGTCATGCCTTCGAAAGACTTATTACTCGCTTTAAAAACTTTTATGGTCTCATTATTGATTTTAAGTTGAATATTCTTACATTTTTGGTTAACAAAGATTATAATTGAATGTTTGCCTTGAGAAACGTGAAGCGAAAGCCATCTATTGACAAGAAAAGTTCATTTATAGTCACTCATTCATTTGAAAACGTTATTATTGGTTTTAAATGGATTTATAATCTCATTATTGATTTTAAGTTGAATTTTCTTATAATTTTGGTTAAAACATAAAATAATTGAATGTTTGCGTTGAGAAACGTGATGCGAAAGCCATCCATTGAAAACAAAAGTTTATTTATAGTCACTCATGCCTTCGGAAGCCTTATTACTCGCTTTAAATGCTTTTATAGTCTCAATATTGATTTTAAGTTGAATATTCTTACATTTTTGGTTAACAAAGATTATAATTGAATTTTTACCTTGGAAAACGTGAAGCGAAAGCCATCTATTGACAAGAAAAGTTCAGTTATAGTCACTCATTGCTTTGAAAGCGTTATTATTGGTTTTAAATGGATTTATAATCTCATTATTGATTTTAAGTTCAATTTTCTTATAAATTTGGTTAAAACAGAATATAATTGAATGTTTGCCTCGAGAAACGTGACGCGAAAGCCATCCATTGATAACAAAAGTTTATTTATATTCACTCATGCCTTCGAAACCCTTATTACTCGCTTTAAATACTTTTATAGTCTCATTATTGATTTTAAGTTGAATATTCTTACATTTTTGGTTAACAAAGATTATAATTGAATGTTTGCCTCGAGAAACGTGAAGCAAAAGCCATCTATTGACAATAAAAGTTCATTTATAGTCACTCATTCCTTTGAAAACGTTATTATTGGTTTTAAATGGATTTATAATCTCATTATTGATTTTAAGTTCAATTATCTTATAATTTTGTTTAAAACAAAATATAATTGAATGTTTGCCTTGAGAAATGTGATGCGAAAGCCATCCATTGACAACAAAAGTTTATTTATAGTCACTCATGCCTTCGAAAGCCTTATTACTCGCTTTAAATGCTTTTATAGTCTCAATATTGATTTTAAGTGAATTTTCTTACATTTTTCATTAAAATAGATTATAATTGAATGTTTGTCTCAGAAAACATGAAGCGAAAGCCATCCATTGAGAAGAAAAGTTCATTTATTGTCACTCATGCCCTCAGAAGCGTTATTACTGGCTTTAAATGGATTTATAATCTCATTCTTGATTTTAAGTTAAATTTTCTTACAATTTTGGTTAAAACAAAATATAATTGACTGTTTGCCACGAGAAACGTGACGCGAAAGCCATCCATTGATAAGAAAAGTTTATTTATAGTCACTTATGCCTTCGAAAGCCTTATTACTCGCTTTAAATGCTTTTATAGTCTCAATATTGATTTTGAGTTGAATTCTCTTACATTTTTGGTTAAAACAGATTATAATTGAATGGTTGTTTCGGAAAACGTGAAACGAAATCCTTCGATTGAGAAGAAAAGTTCATTTATTGTCACTCGTGCCTTCGAAAGCGTTACTACTACCTTTAAATGGATTTATAATCTCATTATTGATTTTAAGCTGAATTTTCTTATAATTTTGGTGAAAACAGAATATAATTGAATGTTTACCTCGAGAAACGTGACGTGAAAGCCATCCATTGACAACAAAAGTTTATTTATAGTCACTCATGCCTTCGGAAGCCTTGTTACTTGCTTTAAATACTTTTATAGTCTCATTATTGATTTTAAGTTGAATTTTCTTACATTTTTTGTTAAAACAGATTATAATTGAATGTTTACCTCGGGAAACGTGAAGCGAAAGCCATCTATTGACAAGAAAAGTTTATTTATTGTCACTCATACCTTTGGAAGCTTTATTGCCCGCTTTAAATGGTTTTATATTCTCATTATTGATTTTAAGTTGAGTTTTCTTATATTTTTGGTAAAACAGAATATAATTGAATGTTTGCCTCGAGAAACGTGAAGCGAAAGCCATCCATCGACAAGATAAGTTAATTTATAGTCACTCATACCTTCGGAAGCCTTATTGCCCACTGTAAATGGTTTTATAGTCTCATTATTGATTTTAAGCTGAATTTTCTTACATTTTTTGTTAAAACAGATTATAATTGGATGTTTGCCTCAGAAAACGCGAAGGGAAAGCCATCCATTGCCAAGAAAAGTTCATTTATTGTCAACCATACCTTTGAAATCATTATTACTGGCTTTAAATGGATTTATAATCTCACTATTGATTTTAAGTTAAATTTTCTTACAATTTTGGTTAAAACAAAATATAATTGACTGTTTACCACAAGAAACGTGACGCGAAAGCCATCCATTGACAAGAAAAGTTTATTTATAATCACTTATGGCTTCGAAAGCCTTATTACTCGCTTTAAATGCTTTTGTAGTCTCAATATTGATTTTAAGTTGAATTCTCTTACATTTTTGGTTAAAACAGATTATAATTGAATGGTTGTTTCGGAAAACGTGATGCGAAATCCATCCATTGACAACAAAAGTTTATTTATAGTCACTCATGCCTTTGGAAGCCTTATTACTCACTTTAAATACTTTTATAGTCTCATTATTGATTTTAAGTTGAATATTCTTACATTTTTGATTAACAAAGATTATAATTGAATGTTTGTCTCGAGAAACGTGAAATGAAAGCAATCTATTGACAAGAAAAGTTCATTTATAGTCACTCATTCCTTTGAAAACGTTATTATTGGTTTTAAATGGATTTATAATCTCATTATTGATTTTAAGTTGAATTTTCTTATAATTTTAGTTAAAACAGAATATAATTGAATGTTTGCCTTGAGAAACGAGATGCGAAAGTCATCCATTTACAACAAAAGCTTATTTATAGTCACTCATGCTTTCGGAAGCATTATTACTCGCTTTAAATGCTTTTATAGTCTCAATATTGATTTTAAGTTGAATTTTCTTACATTTTTCATTAAAACAGATTACAATTGAATGGTTTCCTCAAAAAACATGAAGCGAAAGCCATCCATTCAGAAGAAAAGTTCATTTATTGTCACTCATGCCTTCAAAAGCGTTATTACTAGCTTTAAATGGATTTATAATCTCATTATTGATTTTAAGTTGAATTTTCTTATAATTTTGGTGAAAACAGGATATAATTGAATGTTTGCCTCGAGAAACGTGACACGAAAGCCATCCATTGACAAGAAAGTTTATTTATAGTCACTCATGCCTTTGGAAGCCTTATTACTCGCTTTAAATACTTTTATAGTCTCATTATTGATTTCAAGTTGAATATTCTTACATTTTTTGTTAAGAAAGATTATAATTGAATGTTTGCCTCGGGAAACATGAAGCGAAAACCATTTATTGACAAGAAAAGTTCATTTATAGTCACTCATTCCTTTAAAAGCGTTATTATTGGTTTTAAATGGATTTATAATCTCATTAACAATTTTAAGTTGAATTTTCTTATAAATTTGGTTAAAACAGAATATAATTGAATGTTTGCCTCGAGAAACGTGACGCGAAAGCCATCCATTGACAACAAAAGTTTATTTATAGTCACTCATGCCTTCGGAAGCCTTATTACTCGCTTTAAATACTTTTATAGTCTCATTATTGATTTTAAGTTGAATTTTCTTACATTTTTGGTTAACAAAGATTATAATTGAATGTTTGCCTCGAGAAACGTGAAGCGAAAGCCATCCATTGACAAGAAAGTTTATTTATAGTCACTCATGTCTTCGGAAGCCTTATTACTCGCTTTAAATGCTTTTATAGTCTCAATATTGATTTCAAGTTGAATATTCTTACATTTTTGGTTAACAAAGATTATAATTAAATGTTTACCTTGGAAAACGTGAAGCGAAAGCCATCTATTGACAAGAAAAGTTCAGTTATAGTCACTCATTCCTTTGAAAGCGTTATTATTGGTTTTAAATGGATTTATAATCTCATTATTGATTTTAAGTTCAATTTTCTTATAAATTTGGTTAAAACAGAATATAATTGAATGTTTGCCTCGAGAAACGCGACGCGAAAGCCATTAATTGAAAACAAAAGCTTATTTATAGTCACTCATGCCTTCGGAACCCTTATTACTCGCTTTAAATACTTTTATAGTCTCATTATTGATTTTAAGTTGAATATTCTTACATTTTTGGTTAACAAAGATTATAATTGAATGTTTGCCTCGAGAAACGTGAAGCGAAATTCATCTATTGACAAGAAAAGTTCATTTATAGTCACTAATTCCTTTGAAAACGTTATTATTGGTTTTAAATGGATTTATAATCTCATTATTGATTTTAAGTTCAATTATCTTATAATTTTGGTTAAAACAGAATATAATTGAATGTTTGCCTTGAGAAACGTGAAGCGAAAGGCATCCATTGACAACAAAAGTTTATTTATAGTCACTCATGCCTTCGGAAGCCTTATTACTCGCTTTAAATGCTTTTATAGTCTCAATATTTATTTTAAGTTGAATTTTCTTACATTTTTCATTAAAACAGATTATAATTGAATGTTTGCCTCAGAAAACATGAAGCAAAAGCCATCGATTGAGAAGAAAAGTTTATTTATTGCCACTCATGCCTTCAAAAGCGTTATTACTGGCTTTAAATGGATTTATAATCTCATTATTGATTTTAAGTTAAATTTTCTTACAATTTTGGTAAAACAAAATATAATTGACTGTTTGCCACGAGAAACGTGACGCAAAAGCCATCCATTGACAAGAAAAGTTTATTTATAGTCACTTATGCCTTCGAAAGCCTTATTACTCGCTTTAAATGCTTTTGTAGTCTCAATATTGATTTTAAGTTGAATTCTCATACATTTTTTGTTAAAACATGTTCTAATTGAATGGTTGTTTCGGAAAACGTGAAGGGAAATCCTTCCATTGAAAAGAAAAGTTCATTTATTCTCACTCGTGCCTTCGAAAGCGTTACTACTGGCTTTAAATAGATTTATAATCTCATTATTGATTTTAAGTTGAATTTTCTTATAATTTTGGTGAAAACAGAATATAATTGAATGTTTACCTCGAGAAACGTGACGCGAAAGCCATCCATTGACAACAAAAGTTTATTTATAGTCACTCATGCCTTCGGAAGCCTCATTACTCGATTTAAATACTTTTATAGTCTCATTTAATCATTTTAAGTTGAATATTCTTACATTTTTGGTTAAAACAGATTATAATTGAATATTTGCCACGAGAAACGTGAAACGAAAGCCATCTATTGACAAGAAAAGTTTATTTATTGTCACTCATACCTTTGGAAGCCTTATTGCCCGCTTTAAATGGTTTTATATTCTCATTATTGATTTTAAGTTGAGTTTTCTTATATTTTTGATAAAACAGAATATAATTGAATGTTTGCCTCGGGAAACGTGAGGCGAAAGCCATCCATCGACAAGAAAAGTTAATTTATAGTCACTCATACCTTCGGAAGCCTTATTGCTCGCTTTAAATGGTTTTATAGTCTCATTATTGATTTTAAGTTGAATTTTCTTACATTTTTTGTTAAAACAGATTATAATTGGATGTTTGCCTCGGAAAACGCCAAGAGAAAGCCATCCATTGCCAAGAAAAGTTCATTTATTGTCAACCATGCCTTCGAAATCATTATTACTAGCTTTAAATGGATTTATAATCTCATTATTGATTTTAAGTTGAATTTTCTTACAATTTTGGTTAAAAAAAAATACAATTGACTGTTTGCGAAGAGAAACGTGATGCGAAAGCCATCTATTGATAAGAAAAGTTTATTTATAGTCACTTATGCCTTCGAAAACCTTATTACTCGCTTTAAATGCTTTTGTAGTCTCAATATTGATTTTAAGTTGAATTCTCTTACATTTTTGGTTAAAACAAATTATAATTGAATGGTTGTTTCGTAAAACGTGAAGCGAAATCCTTCCATTGAGAAGAAAAGTTCATTTATTGTCACTCGTGCCTTCGAAAGCGTTACTACTGGCTTTAAATGGTTTTATAATCTCATTATTGATTTTAAGTTGAATTTTCTTATAATTTTGGTGAAAACAGAATATAATTGAATGTTTGCCTCGAGAAACGTGACGCGAAAGCCATCCATTGACAACAAAAGTTTATTTATAGTCACTCATGCCTTCGAAAGCCTTATTACTCGCTTTAAATACTTTTATAGTCTCATTATTGATTTTAAGTTGAATATTCATACATTTTTGGTTAACAAAGGTTATAATTGAATGTTTAGCTCGGGAAACGTGAAGCGAAAGCCATCTATTGACAAGAAAAGTTCATTTATAGTCACTCATTCATTTGAAAACGTTATTATTGGTTTTAAATGGATTTATAATCTCATTATTGATTTTAAGTTGAATTTTCTTATAATTTTGGTTAAAACAGAATATAATTGAATGTTTGCCTTGAGAAACGTGATGCGAAATCCATCCTTTGACAACAAAAACTTATTTATAGTCACTCATGCCTTCGGAAGCCTTATTACTCGCTTTAAATGCTTTTGTAGTCTCAATATTGGTTTTAAGTTGAATTTTCTTACAATTTTCATTAAAACAGATTATAATTGAATGTTTTCCTAAAAAAACATGAAGCGAAAGCTATCCATTGAGAAGAAAAGTTCATTTATTGTCACTCATGGCCTCAAAAGCGTTATTACTGGCTTTAAATGGATTTATAATCTCATTATTGATTTTAAGTTGAATTTTCTCATAATTTTGGTGAAAACAGAATATAATTGAACGTTTACCTCGAGAAACGTGACACGAAAGCCATCCATTGACAAGAAAGTTTATTTATAGTCAGTCATGCCTTCGAAAGACTTATTACTCGCTTTAAAAACTTTTATGGTCTCATTATTGATTTTAAGTTGAATATTCTTACATTTTTGGTTAACAAAGATTATAATTGAATGTTTGCCTTGAGAAACGTGAAGCGAAAGCCATCTATTGACAAGAAAAGTTCATTTATAGTCACTCATTCATTTGAAAACGTTATTATTGGTTTTAAATGGATTTATAATCTCATTATTGATTTTAAGTTGAATTTTCTTATAATTTTGGTTAAAACAGAAAATAATTGAATGTTTGCGTTGAGAAACGTGATGCGAAATCCATCCATTGACAATAAAAGCTTATTGATAGTCACTCATGCCTTCGGAAGCCTTATTACTCGCTTTAAATGCTTTTATAGTCTCAATATTGATTTTAAGTTGAATTTTCTTACATTTTTCATTAAAACATATTATAATTGAATGTTAACTCAAAAAACATGAAACGAAAGCCATCTATTGAGAAGAAAAGTTCATTTATTGTCACTCATGCCTTCAAAAGCGTTATTACTGGCTTTAAATGGATTTATAATCTCATTATTGATTTTAAGTTGAATTTTCTTATAATTTTGATGAAAATAGAATATAATTGAATGTTTGCCTTGAGAAACGTGACACGAAAGCCATCCATTAATAAGAAAGTTTATTTATAGCCACTCATGCCTTCGGAAGCCTTATTACTCGCTTTAAATACTTTTATAGTCTCATTATTGATTTTAAGTTGAATATTCTTACATTTTTGGTTAACAAAGATTATAATTGAATGTTTACCTTGAAAAACGTGAAACGAAAGCCATCTATTGACAAGAAAAGTTCAGTTATAGTCACTCATTCCTTTGAAAGCTTTATTATTGGTTTTAAATGGATTTATAATCTCATTATTTATTTTAAGTTCAATTTTCTTATAAATTTGGTTAAAACAGAATATAATTGAATGTTTGCCTCGAGAAACGCGACGCGAAAGCAATCCATTGACAACAAAAGCTTATTTATAGTCACTCATGACTTCGGAACCCTTATTACTCGCTTTAAATACTTTTATAGTCTCATTATTGATTTTAAGTTGAATATTCTTACATTTTTGGTTAACAAAGATTATAATTGAATGTTTGCCTCTAGAAACGTGAAGCGAAAGTCATCAATTGACAAGAAAAGTTCATTTATAGTCACTCATTCCTTTGAAAACGTTATTATTGGTTTTAAATGGATTTATAATCTCATTATTGATTTTAAGTTCAATTATCTTATAATTTTGGTTAAAACAGAATATAATTGAATGTTTGCCTTGAGAAACGTGATGCGAAAGCCATCCATTGACAACAAAAGTTTATTTATAGTCACTCATGCCTTCGGAAGCCTTATTACTCGCTTTAAATACTTTTATAGTCTCAATATTGATTTTAAGTTGAATTTTCTTACATTTTTAATTAAAACGGATTATAATTGAATGTTTGCCTCAGAAAACATGAAGCGAAAGCCATCGATTGAAAGGAAAAGTTTATTTATTGCCACTCACGCCTTCAACAGCGTTATTACTGGCTTTAAATGGATTTATAATCTCATTATTGATTTTAAGTTGAATTTTCTTACAATTTTAGTTAAAACAAAATATAATTGACTGTTTGCCACGAGAAACGTGACGCGAAAGCCATCCATTGACATGAAAAGTTTATTTATAGTCACTTATGCCTTCAAAAGCCTTATTATTCGCTTTAAATGCTTTTGTAGTCTCAATATTGATTTTAAGTTGAATTCTCTTACATTTTTGGTTAAAACAGATTATAATTGAATGGTTGTTTCGGAAAACGTGAAGGGAAATCCTTCCACTGAGAAGAAAAGTTTATTTATTGTCACTCGTGCCTTCGAAAGCGTTACTACAGGCTTTAAATGGATTTATAATCTCATTATTGATTTTTAGTTCAATTTTCTTATAATTTTGGTGAAAACAGAATATAATTGAATGTTTGCCTCGAGAAACGTGACGCGAAAGCCATCCATTGACAACAAAAGTTTATTTATAGTCACTCATGCTTTCGGAAGGCTTATTACTCGCTTTAAATACTTTTATAATCTCATTTATTGATTTTAAGTTGAATATTCTAACATTTTTTGTTAACAAAGATTATAATTGAATGTTTACCTTGGAAAACGTAAAGCGAAAGCCATCTATTGACAAGAAAAGTTTATTTATAGTCACTCATTCCTTTGAAAGCGTTATTATTGGTTTTAAATGGATTTATAATCTCATTATTGATTTTAAGTTCAATTTTCTTATAAATTTGGTTAAAACAGAATATAATTGAATGTTTACCTCGAGAAACGTGACGTGAAAGCCATCCATTGACAACAAAAGTTTATTTATAGTCACTCATTCCTTCGGAAGCCTTATCACTTGCTTTAAATACTTTTATAGTCTCATTATTGATTTTAAGTTGAATTTTCTTACATTTTTGGTTAAAACAGATTATAATTGAATGTTTGCCTCGGGAAACGTGAAGCGAAAGCCATCTATTGATAAGAAAAGTTTATTTATTGTCACTCATACCTTTGGAAGCCTTATTGCCCGCTTTAAATGGTTTTATATTCTCATTATTGATTCTAAGTTGAGTTTTCTTATATTTTTGGTAAAACAGAATATAATTGAATGTTTGCCTCGGGAAACGTGAGGCGAAAGCCATCCATCGACAAGAAAAGTTAATTTATAGTCACTCATACCTTCGGAAGCCTTATTGCCCGCTTTAAATGGTTTTATAGTCTCATTATTGATTTTAAGTTGAATTTTCTTACATTTTTTGTTAAAACAGATTATAATTGGATGTTTGCCTCGGAAAACGCCAAGAGAAAGCCATCCATTGCCAAGAAAAGTTCATTTATTGTCAACCATGCCTTCGAAATCATTATTACTGGCTTTAAATGGATTTATAATCTCATTATTGATTTTAAGTTGAATTTTCTTACAATTTTGGTTAAAACAAAATATAATTGACTGTTTGCCACGAGAAACGTGACGCGAAAACCATCCATTGACAAGAAAAGTTTATTTATAGTCACTCATGCCTTCGGAAGCCTTATTACTCGCTTTAAATACTTTTATAGTCTCATTATTGATTTTAAGTTGAATATTCCTACATTTTTGATTAACAAAAGATTATAATTGAATGTTTGCCTCGGGAAACGTGAAATGAAAGCCATCTATTGACAAGAATAGTTTAGTTATAGTCACTCATTCCTTTGAAAACGTTATTATTGGTTTTACATGGATTTATAATCTCATTATTGATTTTAAGTTCAATTATCTTATAATTTTGGTTAAAACAGAATATAATTGAATGTTTGCCTTGAGAAACGTGATGCGAAAGCCATCCATTGACAACAAAAGTTTATTTATAGTCACTCATGCCTTCGGAAGCCTTATTACTCGCTTTAAATGCTTTTATAGTCTCAATATTGATTTTAAGTTGAATTTTCTTACATTTGTCATTAAAACGGATTATAATTGAATGTTTGCCTCAGAAAACATGAAGCGAAAGCTATCGATTGAAAGGAAAAGTTTATTTATTGCCACTCACGCCTTCAAAAGCGTTATTACTGGCTTTAAATGGATTTATAATCTCATTATTGATTTTAAGTTGAATTTTCTTACAATTTTAGTTAAAACAAAATATAATTGACTGTTTGCCACGAGAAACGTGACGCGAAAGCCATCCTTTGACATGAAAAGTTTATTTATAGTCACTTATGCCTTCAAAAGCCTTATTATTCGCTTTAAATGCTTTTGTAGTCTCAATATTGATTTTAAGTTGAATTCTCTTACATTTTTGGTTAAAACAGATTATAATTGAATGGTTGTTTCGGAAAACGTGAAGGAAAATCCTTCCATTTAGAAGAAAAGTTCATTTATTGTCACTCGTGCCTTCGAAAGCGTTACTACAGGCTTTAAATGGATTTATAATCTCATTATTGATTTTTAGTTGAATTTTCTTATAATTTTGGTGAAAACAGAATATAATTGAATGTTTGCCTCGAGAAACGTGACGCGAAAGCCATCCATTGACAACAAAAGTTTATTTATAGTCACTCATGCCTTCGGAAGGCTTATTACTCGCTTTAAATACTTTTATAGTCTCATTTATTGATTTTAAGTTGAATATTCTTACATTTTTTGTTAACAAAGATTATAATTGAATGTTTACCTTGGAAAACGTAAAGCGAAAGCCATCTATTGACAAGAAGAGTTCATTTATAGTCACTCATTCCTTTGAAAGCGTTATTATTTGTTTTAAATGGATTTATAATCTCATTATTGATTTTAAGTTCAATTTTCTTATAAATTTGGTTAAAACAGAATATAATTGAATGTTTACCTCGAGAAACGTGACGTGAAAGCCATCCATTGACAACAAAAGTTTATTTATAGTCACTCATGCCTTCGGAAGCCTTATCACTTGCTTTAAATACTTTTATAGTCTCATTATTGATTTTAAGTTGAATTTTCTTACATTTTTGGTTAAAACAGATTATAATTGAATGTTTGCCTCGGGAAACGTGAAGCAAAAGCCATCTATTGATAAGAAAAGTTTATTTATTGTCACTCATACCTTTGGAAGCCTTATTGCCCGCTTTAAATGGTTTTATATTCTCATTATTGATTTTAAGTTGATTTTTCTTATATTTTTGGTAAAACAGAATATAATTGAATGTTTGCCTCAGGAAACGTGAGGCGAAAGCTATCCATCGACAAGAAAAGTTAATTTATAGTCACTCATACCTTCGGAAGCCTTATTGCCCGCTTTAAATGGTTTTATAGTCTCATTATTGATTTTAAGTTGAATTTTCTTACATTTTTTGTTAAAACAGATTATAATTGGATGTTTGCCTCGGAAAACGCCAAGAGAAAGCCATCCATTGCCAAGAAAAGTTCATTTATTGTCAACCATGCCTTCGAAATCATTATTACTGGCTTTAAATTGATTTATAATCTCATTATTGATTTTAAGCTGAATTTTCTTACAATTTTGGTTAAAACAAAATATAATTGACTGTTTGCCACGAGAAACGTGACGCGAAAACCATCCATTGACAAGAAAAGTTTATTTATAGTCACTTATGCCTTCGAAAGCCTTATTACTCGCTTTAAATGCTTTTGTAGTCTCAATATTGATTTTAAGTTGAATTCTCTTACATTTTTGGTTAAAACAGATTATAATTAAATGGTTGTTTCGAAAAACGTGATGCGAAATCCATCCATTGACAACAAAAGTTTATTTGTAGTCACTCATGCCTTCGGAAGCCTTATTACTCGCTTTAAATACTTTTATAGTCTCATTATTGATTTTAAGTTGAATATTCTTACATTTTTTATTAACAAAGATTATAATTGAATGTTTGCCTCGGGAAACGTGAAATGAAAGGCATCTATTGACAAGCATAGTTCATTTATAGTCACTCATTCCTTTGAAAACGTTATTATTGGTTTTAAATGGATTTATAATCTCATTATTGATTTTAAGTTGAATTTTCTTATAATTTTGGTTAAAACAGAATATAATTGAATGTTTGCCTTGGGAAACGTGATGCGAAATCCATCCATTTACAACAAAAGCTTATTTATAGTCACTCATGCCTTCGGAAGCCTTATTACTCGCTTTAAATACTTTTATAGTCTCAATATTGATTTTAAGTTGAATTTTCTTGCATTTTTCATTAAAACAAATTATAATTGAATGTTTGCCTCGGGAAACATGAAATGAAAGCCATCTATTGACAAGAATAGTTCATTTATAGTCACTCATTCCTTTGAAAACGTTATTATTGGTTTTAAATGGATTTATAATCTCATTATTGATTTTAAGTTCAATTATCTTATAATTTTTGTTAAAACAGAATATAATTGAATGTTTGCCTTGAGAAATGTGATGCGAAAGCCATCCATTGACAACAAAAGTTTATTTATAGTCACTCATGCCTTCGGAAGCATTATTACTCGCTTTAAATACTTTTATAGTCTCAATATTGATTTTAAGTTGAATTTTCTTGCATTTTTCATTAAAACAGATTATAATTTAATGTTTGTCTCAGAAAACATGATGCGAAAGTCATCCATTGAGAAGAAAAGTTCATTTATTGTCACTCATGCCCTCAGAAGCGTTATTACTGGCTTTAAATGGATTTATAATCTCATTATTGATTTTAAGTTAAATTTTCTTACAATTTTGGTTAAAACAAAATATAGTTGACTGTTTGCCACGAGAAACGTGACGCGAAAGCCATCCATTGATAAGAAAAGTTTATTTATAGTCACTTATGCCTTCGAAAGCCTTATTACTTGCTTTAAATGCTTTTGTAGTCTCAATATTGATTTTAAGTTGAATTCTCTTGCATTTTTGATTAACAAAGATTATAATTGAATGTTTGCCTTGGGAAACGTGAAATGAAAGCCATCTACTGACAAGAAAAGTTCATTTATAGTCACTCATTCCTTTGAAAGCGTTATTATTGGTTTTAAATGGATTTATAATCTCATTATTGATTTTAAGTTCAATTTTCTTATAAATTTGGTTAAAACAGAATATAATTGAATGTTTGCCTCAAGAAACGTGACGCGAAAGCCATCCATTGACAACAAAAGTTTATTTATAGTCACTCATGCCTTCGGAAGCCTTACTACTCGCTTTAAAAACTTTGATAGTCTCATTATTGATTTTAAGTTGAATATTCTTACATTTTTGATTAACAAAGATTATAATTGAATGTTTGCCTTGGGAAACGTGAAATGAAAGCCATCTACTGACAAGAAAAGTTCATTTATAGTCACTCATTCCTTTGAAAACGTTATTATTGGTTTTAAATGGATTTATAATCTCGTTATTGATTTTAAGTTGAATTTTCTTATAATTTTGGTTAAATTAGAATATAATTGAATGTTTGCCTTGAGAAACGTGATGCGAAATCCATCCATTGACAACAAAAGCTTATTTATAGTCACTCATGCCTTCGGAAGCCTTATTACTCGCTTTAAATGCTTTTATAGCCTCAATAATGATTTTAAGTTCAATTTTCTTACATTTTTCATTAAAACAGATTATAATTGAATGTTTGTCTCGGAAAACATGAAGGAAAAGCCATCCATTGAGAAGAAAAGTTCATTTATTGTCACTCATGCCTTCAAAAGCGTTATTACTAGCTTCAAATGGATATATAATCTCATTATTGATTTTAAGTGGAATTTTCTTATAATTTTGGTTAAAACAGAATATAATTGAATGTTTGCCTTGAGAAACGTGATGCGAAAGCCATCCATTGACAACAAAAGTTTATTTATAGTCACTCATGCCTTTGGAAGCCTTATTACTCGCTTTAAATGCTTTTATAGTCTTAATATTGATTTTAAGTTGAATTTTCTTACATTTTTCATTAAAACGGATTATAATTGAATGTTTGCCTCAGAAAACATGAAGTGAAAGCCATCGATTGAAAAGAAAAGTTTATTTATTGCCACTCATGTCTTCAAAAGCGTTATTACTGGCTTTAAATGGATTTATAATCTCATTATTGATTTTAAGTTGAATTTTCTTACAATTGTGGTTAAAACAAAATATAATTGACTGTTTGCCACGAGAAACAAGACGCGAAAGCCAACCATTGACAAGAAAAGTTTATTTATAGTCACTTATGCCTTCGAAAGCCTTATTATTCGCTTTAAATGCTTTTGTAGTCTCAATATTGATTTTAAGTTGAATTCTCTTACATTTTTGGTTAAAACAGATTATAATTGAATGGTTGTTTTGGAAAACGTGAAGGGAAATCCTTCCATTGAGAAGAAAAGTTCATTTATTGTCACTCGTGCCTTCGAAAGCGTTACTACAGGCTTTAAATGGATTTATAATCTTATTATTGATTTTAAGTTGAATTTTCTTATAATTTTGGTGAAAACAGAATATAATTGAATGTTTGCCTCGAGAAACGTGACGCGAAAGCCATCCATTGACAACAAAAGTTTATTTATAGTCACTCATGCCTTCGGAAGGCTTATTACTCGCTTTAAATACTTTTATAGTCTCATTTATTGATTTTAAGTTGAATATTCTTACATTTTTGGTTAACAAAGATTATAATTGAATGTTTACCTTGGAAAACGTGAAGCGAAAGCCATCTATTGACAAGAAAAGTTCATTTATAGTCACTCATTCCTTTGAAACCGTTATTATTGGTTTTAAATGGATTTATAATCTCATTATTGATTTTAAGTTCAATTTTCTTATAAATTTGGTTAAAACAGAATATAATTGAATGTTTGCCTCAAGAAACGTGACGTGAAAGCCATCCATTGACAACAAAAGTTTATTTATAGTCACTCATGCCTTCGGAAGCCTTATCACTTGCTTTAAATACTTTTATAGTCTCATTATTGATTTTAAGTTGAATTTTCTTACATTTTTGGTTAAAACAGATTATAATTGAATGTTTGCCTCGAGAAACGTGAAGCGAAAGCCATCTATTGACAAGAAAAGTTTATTTATTGTCACTCATACATTTGGAAGCCTTATTGCCCGCTTTAAATGGTTTTATATTCTCATTATTGATTTTAAGTTGAGTTTTCTTATATTTTTGGTAAAACAGAATATAATTGAATGTTTGCCTAGGGAAACGTGAGGCGAAAGCCATCCATCGACAAGAAAAGTTAATTTATAGTCACTCATACCTTCGGAAGCCTTATTGCCCGCTTTAAATAGTTTTATAGTCTCATTATTGATTTTAAGTTGAATTTTCTTACATTTTTTTGTTAAAACAGATTCTAATTGGATGTTTGCCTCAGAAAACGCGAAGAGAAAGCCATCCATTGCCAAGAAAAGTTCATTTATTGTCAACCATGCCTTCGAAATCATTATTATTGGTTTTAAATGGATTTATAATCTCATTATTGATTTTAAGTTGAATTTTCTTATAATTTTGGTTAAAACAGAATATAATTGAATGTTTGCCTTGAGAAATGTGATGCGAAATCCATCCATTTACAACAAAAGCTTATTTATAGTCACTCATGCCTTCGGAAGCCTTATTACTCGCTTCAAATGCTTTTATAGTCTCAATTTTGATTTTAAGTTGAATTTTCTTACATTTTTCATTAAAACATATTACAATTGAATGGTTTCCTCAAAAAACATGAAGCGAAAGCCATCCATTAAGAAGAAAAGTTCATTTATTGTCACTCATGCCTTCAAAAGCGTTATTACTGGCTTTAAATGGATTTATAATCTCATTATTGATTTTAAGTTCAATTTTCTTATAATTTTGGTGAAAACAGAATATAATTGAATGTTTGCCTCGAGAAACGTGACACGAAAGCCATCCATTGACAAGAAAGTTTATTTATAGTCACTCATGCCTTCGGAAGCCTTATTACTCGCTTTAAATACTTTTATAGTCTCATTATCAATTTTAAGTTGAATATTCTTACATTTTTGGTTAAGAAAGATTATAATTTAATGTTTGCCTCGGGAAACATGAAGCGAAAGCCATTTATTGACAAGAAAAGTTCATTTATAGTCACTCATTCCTTTGAAAGTGTTATTATTGGTTTTAAATGGATTTATAATCTCATTATTGATTTTAAGTAGAATTTTCTTATAAATTTGGTTAAAACAGAATATAATTGAATGTTGGCCTCGAGAAACGTGACGCGAAAGCCATCCATTGACAACAAAAGTTTATTTATAGTCACTCATGCCTTCGGAAGCCTTATTACTCGCTTTAAATACTTTTATAGTCTCATTATTGATTTTAAGTTGAATTTTCTTACATTTTTGGTTAACAAAGATTATAATTGAATGTTTGCCTCGAGAAACGTGAAGCGAAAGCCATCTATTGACAAGAAAAGTTCATTTATAGTCACTCATTCCTTTAAAAGCGTTATTATTGATTTTAAATGGATTTATAATCTCATTATTGATTTTAAGTTGAATTTTCTTATAATTTTGGTTAAAACAGAATATAATTGAATGTTTGCCTTGAGAAACGTGATGCGAAAGCCATCCATTGACAACAAAAGTTTATTTATAGTCACTCATGCCTTCGGAAGCCTTATTACTCGCTTTAAATGCTTTTATAGTCTCAATATTGATTTTAAGTTGAATTTTCTTACATTTTTCATTAAAACAGATTATAATTGAATGTTTGCCTCAGAAAACATGAAGCGAAAGCCATCGATTGAGAAGAAAAGTTTATTTATTGCCACTCATGCCTTCAAAAACGTTATTACTGGTTTTAAATGGATTTAAAATCTCATTACTGATTTTAAGTTGAATTTTCTTACAATTTTGGTTAAAACAAAATATAATTGACTGTTTGCCACGAGAAACGTGACGCGAAAGCCATCCATTGACAAGAAAAGTTTATTTATAGTCACTTATGCCTTCGAAAGCCTTATTACTCGCTTTAAATGCTTTTGTAGTCTCAATATTGATTTTAAGTTGAATTCTCTTACATTTTTTGTTAAAACAGATTCTAATTGAATGGTTGTTTCGGAAAACGTGAAGGGAAATCCTTCCATTGAAAAGAAAAGTTCATTTATTGTCACTCGTGCCTTCGAAAGTGTTACTACTGGCTTTAAATGGATTTATAATCTCATTATTGATTTTAAGTTGAATTTTCTTATAATTTTGGTGAAAACAGAATATAATTGAATGTTTGCCTCGAGAAACGTGACGCGAAAGCCATCCATTGACAACAAAAGTTTATTTATAGTCACTCATGCCTTCGGAAGGCTTATTACTCGCTTTAAATACTTTTATAGTCTCATTTATTGATTTTAAGTTGAATATTCATCCATTTTTGGTTAAAACAGATTATAATTGAATGTTTGCCGCCGGAAACGTGAAGTGAAAGCCATCTATTGATAAGAAAAGTTCATTTATAGTCACTCATTCCTTTGAAAGCGTCATTATTGGTTTTAAGTGGATTTATAATCTCATTATTGACTTTAAGTTGAATTTTCTTATAATTTTGGTTAAAACAGAATATAATTGAATGTTTGCCTTGAGAAACGTGATACGAAATCCATCCATTGACAACAAAAGCTTATTTATAGTCATTCATGGCTTCGGAAGCCTTATTACTCGCTTTAAATGCTTTTATAGTCTCAATACTGATTTTAAGTTGAATTTTCTTACATTTTTCATTAAAACATATTATAATTGAATGTTTTCCTCAAAAAACATGAAGCGAAAGCCATCCATTGAGAAGAAAAGTTCATTTATTGTCACTCATGGCCTTAAAAGCGTTATTACTAGCTTTAAATGGATTTATAATCTCATTATTGATTTTAAGTTGAATTTTCTTATAATTTTGGTGAAAGCAGAATATAATTGAATGTTTACCTCGAGAAACGTAACACGAAAGCCATCCATTGACAAGAAAGTTTATTTATAGTCACTCATGCCTTCGAAAGCCTTATTACTCGCTTTAAAAACTTTTATGGTCTCATTATTGATGTTAAGTTGAATATTCTTACATTTTTGGTTAACAAAGATTATAATTGAATGTTTACCTCGAGAAACCTGAAGCGAAAGCCATCTATTGACAAGAAAAGTTCATTTATAGTCACTCATTCCTTTGAAAACGTTATTATTGGTTTTAAATGGATTTATAATCTCATTATTGATTTTAAGTTGAATTTTCTTATAATTTTGGTTAAAACAAAATATAATTGAATGTTTGCCCTGAGAAACGTGATGCTAAATCCATCCATTGACAACAAAAGCTTATTTATAGTCACTCATGCCTTCGAAAGCCTTATTACTCGCTTTAAATGCTTTTATAGTCTCAATATTGATTTTAAGTTGAATTTTCTTACATTTTTCATTAAAACAGATTATAATTGAATGTTTTCCTCAAAAAACATGAAGCGAAAGCCATCCATTGAGAAGAAAAGTTCATTTATTGTCACTCATGCCTTCAAAAGCGTTATTACTGGCTTTAAATGGATTTATAATCTCATTATTGGTTTTAAGTTGAATTTTCTTATAATTTTTGTGAAAACAGAATATAATTGAATGTTTACCTCGAGAAACGTGACACGAAAGCCATCCATTGACAAGAAAGTTTATTTATAGTCCCTTATGCCTTCGGAAGCCTTATTACTCGCTTTAAATACTTTTATAGTCTCATTATTGATTTTAAGTTGAATATTCATACATTTTTGGTTAAGAAAGATTATAATTGAATGTTTGCCTCGGGAAACATGAAGCGAAAGCCATTTATTGACAAGAAAAGTTCATTTATAGTCACTCATTCCTTTGAAAGCGTTATTATTGGTTTTAAATGGATTTATAATCTCATTATTGATTTTAAGTTCAATTTTCTTATAATTTTGGTTAAAACAGACTATAATTGAATGTTTGCCTCGAGAAACGTGACGCGAAAGCCATCCATTGACAACAAAAGTTTATTTATAGTCACTCATGCCTTCGGAAGCCTTATTACTCGCTTTAAATACCTTTATAGTCTCAATATTGATTTTAAGTTGAATATTCTTACATTTTTGGTTAACAAAGATTATAATTGAATGTTTGCCTCGAGAAACATGAAGCGAAAGCCATCTATTGAAAAGAAAAGTTCATTTATAGTCACTCATTCCTTTGAAAGCGTTATTATTGATTTTAAATGGATTTATAATCTCATTATTGATTTTAAGTTGAATATTCTTACATTTTTGGTTAACAAATACTATAATTGAATGTTTGCCTTGGGAAACGTGAAGCGAAAGCCATCTATTGACAAGAAAAGTTCATTTATAGTCACTCACTCCTTTGAAAACGTTATTATTGGTTTTAAATGGATTTATAATCTCATTATTGATTTTAAGTTCAATTTTCTTATAATTTTGGTTAAAACAGAATATAAGTGAATGTTTACCTTGAGAAACGTGATGCGAAAGCTATCAATTGACAACAAAAGTTTATTTATAGTCACTCAAGCCTTCGGAATCCTTATTACTAGCTTTATATGCTTTTATAGTCTCAATATTGATTTTAAGTTGAATATTCTTACATTTTTGGTTAACAAAGATTATAATTGAATGTTTACCTCAGAAAATGTGAACCGAAAGCCATCTATTGACAAGAAAAGTTCATTTATAGTCACTCATTCCTTTGAAAGCATTATTATTTGTTTTAAATGGATTTATAATCTCATTATTGATTTTAAGTTGAATTTTCTTATAATTTTGGTCAAAACAGAATATAATTCAATGTTTGCCTCGAGAAACGTGACGCGAAAGCCATCCATTGACAACAAAAGGTTATTTATAGTCACTCATGCCTTCGGAACCCTTATTACTTGCTTTAAATACTTTTATAGTCTCATTATTGATTTTAAGTTGAATATTCTTACATTTTTGGTTAACAAAGATTATAATTGAATGTTTGCCTCGAGAAACGTGAAGCGAAAGTCATCTATTGACAAGAAAAGTTCATTTATAGTCACTCATTCCTTTGAAAACGTTATTATTGGTTTTAAATGGATTTACAATCTCATTATTGATTTTAAGTTCAATTATCTTATAATTTTGGTTAAAACAGAATATAATTGAATATTTGCCTTGAGAAACGTGATGCGAAAGCCATCCATTGACAACAAAAGTTTATTTATAGTCACTCATGCCTTCGGAAGCCTTATTACTCGCTTTAAATGCTTTTATAGTCTCAATATTGATTTTAAGTTGAATTTTCTTGCATTTTTCATTAAAACAGATTATAATTGAATGTTTGTCTCAGAAAACATGAAGCGAAAGCCATCCATTGAGAAGAAAAGTTCATTTATTGTCACTCATGCCCTCAGAAGCGTTATTATTGGCTTTAAATGGATTTATAATCTCATTATTGATTTTAAGTTAAATTTTCTTACAATTTTGGTTAAAACAAAATATAGTTGACTGTTTGCCACGAGAAACGTGACACGAAAGCCATCCATTGATAAGAAAAGTTTATTTATAGTCACTTATGCCTTCGAAAGCCTTATTACTCGCTTTAAATGCTTTTATAGTCTCAATATTGATTTTAAGTTGAATTCTCTTACATTTTTGGTTAAAACATATTATAATTGAATGGTTGTTTCGAAAAACGTGAAACGAAATCCTTCCATTGAGAAGAAAAGTTCATTTATTGTCACTCGTGCCTTCGAAAGCGTTACTACTAGCTTTAAATGGATTTATAATCTCATTATTGATTTTAAGTTGAATTTTCTTATAATTTTGTGTAAAAACAGAATATCATTGAATGTTTGCCTGGAGAAACGTGACGCGAAAGCCATCCATTGACAACAAAAGTTTATTTATAGTCACTCATGCCTTCGGAAGCCTTACTACTCGCTTTAAACACTTTTATAGTCTCATTATTGATTTTAAGTTGAATATTCTTACATTTTTGATTAACAAAGATTATAATTGAATGTTTGCCTTGGGAAACGTGAAATGAAAGCCATCTACTGACAAGAAAAGTTCATTTATAGTCACTCATTCCTTTAAAAACGTTATTATTGGTTTCAAATGGATTTATAATCTCGTTATTGATTTTAAGTTGAATTTTCTTATAATTTTGCTTAAATTAGAATATAATTGAATGTTTGCCTTGAGAAACGTGATGCGAAATCCATCCATTTACAACAAAAGCTTATTTATAGTCACTCATGCCTTCGGAAGCCTTATTACTCGCTTTAAATGCTTTTATAGCCTCAATATTGATTTTAAGTTCAATTTTCTTACATTTTTCATTAAAACAGATTATAATTGAATGTTTGTCTCGGAAAACATGAAGGAAAAGCCATCCATTGAGAAGAAAAGTTCATTTATTGTCACTCATGCCTTCAAAAGCGTTATTACTGGCTTTAAATGGATATATAATCTCATTATTGATTTTAAGTGGAATTTTCTTATAATTTTGGTTAAAACAGAATATAATTGAATGTTTGCCTCGAGAAACGTGATGCGAAAGCCATCCATTGACAACAAAAGTTTATTTGTAGTCACTCATGCCTTTGGAAGCCTTATTACTCGCTTTAAATGCTTTTATAGTCTCAATATTGATTTTAAGTTGAATTTTCTTACATTTTTCATTAAAACGGATTATAATTGAATGTTTGCCTCAGAAAACATGAAGCGAAAGCCATTGATTGAAAAGAAAAGTTTATTTATTGCCACTCATGCCTTCAAAAGCGTTATTACTAGCTTTAAATGGATTTATAATCTCATTATTGATTTTAAGCTGAATTTTCTTACAATTTTGGCTAAAACAAAATATAATTGACTGTTTGCCACGAGAAACGTGACGCGAAATCCAACCATTGACAAGAAAAGTTTATTTATAGTCACTTATGCTTTCGAAAGTCTTATTATTCGCTTTAAATGCTTCTGTAGTCTCAATATTGATTTTAAGTTGAATTCTCTTACATTTTTGGTGAAAACAGATTATAATTGAATGGTTGTTTCGGAAAACGTGAAGGAAAATCCTTCCATTGAGAAGAAAAGTTCATTTATTTTCACTCGTGCCTTCGAAAGCGATACTACAGTCTTTAAATGAATTTATAATCTCATTATTGATTTTAAGTTGAATTTTTTTATAATTTTGGTGAAAACAGAATATAATTGAATGTTTGCCTCGAGAAACGTGACGCGAAAGCCATCCATTGACAACAAAAGTTTATTTATAGTCACTCATTCCTTCGGAAGGCTTATTACTCGCTTTAAATACTTTTATAGTCTCATTTATTGATTTTAAGTTGAATATTCTTACATTTTTGGTTAACAAAGATTATAATTGAATGTTTACCTTGGAAAACGTGAAGCGAAAGCCATCTATTGACAAGAAAAGTTCATTTATAGTCACTCATTCCTTTGAAAGCGTTATTATTGGTTTTAAATGGATTTATAATCTCATTATTGATTTTAAGTTCAATTTTCTTATAAATTTGGTTAAAACAGAATATAATTGAATGTTTGCCTCGAGAAACGTGACGTGAAAGCCATCCATTGACAACAAAAGTTTATTTATAGTCACTCATGCCTTCGGAAGCCTTATCACTTGCTTGAAATACTTTTATAGTCTCATTATTGATTTTAAGTTGAATTTTCTTACATTGTTGGTTAAAACAGATTATAATTGAATGTTTGCCTCGGGAAACGTGAAGCGAAAGCCATCTATTGACAAGAAAAGTTTATTTGTTGTCACTCATACCTTTGGAAGCCTTATTGCCCGCTTTAAATGGTTTTATATTCTCATTATTGATTTTAAGTTGAGTTTTCTTATATTTTTGGTAAAACAGAATATAATTCAATGTTTGCTTAGGGAAACGTGAGGCGAAAGCCATCCATCGACAAGAAAAGTTAATTTATAGTCACTCATACCTTCGGAAGCCTTATTACTCGCTTCAAATGCTTTTATAGTCTCAATATTGATTTTAAGTTGAATTTTCTTACATTTTTCATTAAAACAGATTACAATTGAATGGTTTCCTCAAAAAACATGAAGCGAAAGCCATCCATTAAGAAGAAAAGTTCATTTATTGTCACTCATGCCTTCAAAAGCGTTATTACTGGCTTTAAATGGATTTATAATCTCATTATTGATTTTAAGTTGAATTTTCTTACATTTTTTGTTAAAACAGATTATAATTGGATGTTTGCCTCAGAAAACGCGAAGAGAAAGCCATCCATTGCCAAGAAAAGTTCATTTATTGTCAACCATGCCTTCGAAATCATTATTATTGGTTTTAAATGGATTTATAATCTCATTATTGATTTTAAGTTGAATTTTCTTATAATTTTGGTTAAAACAGAATATAATTGAATGTTTGCCTTGAGAAATGTGATGCGAAATCCAACCATTTACAACAAAAGCTTATTTATAGTCACTCATGCCTTCGGAAGCCTTATTACTCGCTTCAAATGCTTTTATAGTCTCAATATTGATTTTAAGTTGAATTTCCTTACATTTTTCATTAAAACAGATTACAATTGAATGGTTTCCTCAAAAAACATGAAGCGAAAGCCATCCATTAAGAAGAAAAGTTCATTTATTGTCACTCATGCCTTCAAAAGCGTTATTACTGGCTTTAAATGGATTTATAATCTCATTATTGATTTTAAGTTGAATTTTCTTATAATTTTGGTGAAAACAGAATATAATTGAATGTTTACCTCGAGAAACGTGACACGAAAGCCATCCATTGACAAGAAAGTTTATTTATAGCCACTCATGCCTTCGGAAGCCTTATTTCTCGCTTTAAAAACTTTTATAGTCTCATTATCGATTTTAAGTTGAATATTCTTACATTTTTGGTTAAGAAAGATTATAATTGAATGTTTGCCTCGGGAAACATGAAGCGAAAGCCATTTATTGACAAGAAAAGTTCATTTATAGTCACTCATTCCTTTGAAAGCGTTATTATTGGTTTTAAATGGATTTATAATCTGATTATTGATTTTAAGTTGAATTTTATTATAAATTTGGTTAAAACAGAATATAATTGAATGTTGGCCTGGAGAAACGTGACGCGAAAGCCATCCATTGACAACAAAAGTTTATTTATAGTCACTCATGCCTTCGGAAGCCTTATTACTCGCTTTAAATACTTTTATAGTCTCAATATTTTTTTTAAGTTTAATTTTCTTACATTTTTGGTTAACAAAGATTATAATTGAATGTTTGCCTCGAGAAACGTGAAGCGAAAGCCATCTATTGACAAGAAAAGTTCATTTATAGTCACTCATTCCTTTGAAAGCGTTATTATTGGTTTTAAATGGATTTATAATCTCATTATTGATTTTAAGTTCAATTTTCTTATAAATTTGGTTAAAACAGAATATAATTGAATGTTTGCCTCGAGAAACGTGACGTGAAAGCCATCCATTGCCAACAAAAGTTTATTTATAGTCACTCATGCCTTCGGAAGCCTTATCACTTGCTTGAAATACTTTTATAGTCTCATTATTGATTTTAAGTTGAATTTTCTTACATTTTTGGTTAAAACAGATTATAATTGAATGTTTGCCTCGGGAAACGTGAAGCGAAAGCCATCTATTGACAAGAAAAGTTTATTTATTGTCACTCATACCTTTGGAAGCCTTATTGCCCGCTTTAAATGGTTTTATATTCTCATTATTGATTTTAAGTTGAGTTTTCTTATATTTTTGGTAAAACAGAATATAATTCAATGTTTGCTTAGGGAAACGTGAGGCGAAAGCCATCCATAAACAAGAAAAGTTAATTTATAGTCACTCATACCTTCGGAAGCCTTATTACTCGCTTCAAATGCTTTTATAGTCTCAATATTGATTTTAAGTTGAATTTTCTTACATTTTTCATTAAAACAGATTACAATTGAATGGTTTCCTCAAAAAACATGAAGCGAAAGCCATCCATTAAGAAGAAAAGTTCATTTATTGTCACTCATGCCTTCAAAAGCGTTATTACTGGCTTTAAATGGATTTATAATCTCATTATTGATTTTAAGTTGAATTTTCTTACATTTTTTGTTAAAACAGATTATAATTGGATGGTTGCCTCAGAAAACGCGAAGAGAAAGCCATCCATTGCCAAGAAAAGTTCATTTATTGTCAACCATGCCTTCGAAATCATTATTATTGGTTTTAAATGGATTTATAATCTCATTATTGATTTTAAGTTGAATTTTCTTATAATTTTGGTTAAAACAGAATATAATTGAATGTTTGCCTTGAGAAATGTGATGCGAAATCCAACCATTTACAACAAAAGCTTATTTATAGTCACTCATGCCTTCGGAAGCCTTATTACTCGCTTCAAATGCTTTTATAGTCTCAATATTGATTTTAAGTTGAATTTCCTTACATTTTTCATTAAAACAGATTACAATTGAATGGTTTCCTCAAAAAACATGAAGCGAAAGCCATCCATTAAGAAGAAAAGTTCATTTATTGTCACTCATGCCTTCAAAAGCGTTATTACTGGCTTTAAATGGATTTATAATCTCATTATTGATTTTAAGTTGAATTTTCTTATAATTTTGGTGAAAACAGAATATAATTGAATGTTTACCTCGAGAAACGTGACACGAAAGCCATCCATTGACAAGAAAGTTTATTTATAGCCACTCATGCCTTCGGAAGCCTTATTTCTCGCTTTAAAAACTTTTATAGTCTCATTATCGATTTTAAGTTGAATATTCTTACATTTTTGGTTAAGAAAGATTATAATTGAATGTTTGGCTCGGGAAACATGAAGCGAAAGCCATTTATTGACAAGAAAAGTTCATTTATAGTCACTCATTCCTTTGAAAGCGTTATTATTGGTTTTAAATGGATTTATAATCTGATTATTGATTTTAAGTTGAATTTTATTATAAATTTGGTTAAAACAGAATATAATTGAATGTTGGCCTGGAGAAACGTGACACGAAAGCCATCCATTGACAACAAAAGTTTATTTATAGTCACTCATGCCTTCGGAAGCCTTATTACTCGCTTTAAATACTTTTATAGTCTCAATATTTTTTTTAAGTTTAATTTTCTTACATTTTTGGTTAACAAAGATTATAATTGAATGTTTGCCTCGAGAAACGTGAAGCGAAAGCCATCTATTGACAAGAAAAGTTCATTTATAGTCACTCATTCCTTTGAAAGCGTTATTATTGGTTTTAAATGGATTTATAATCTCATTATTGATTTTAAGTTCAATTTTCTTATAAATTTGGTTAAAACAGAATATAATTGAATGTTTGCCTCGAGAAACGTGACGTGAAAGCCATCCATTGCCAACAAAAGTTTATTTATAGTCACTCATGCCTTCGGAAGCCTTATCACTTGCTTGAAATACTTTTATAGTCTCATTATTGATTTTAAGTTGAATTTTCTTACATTTTTGGTTAAAACAGATTATAATTGAATGTTTGCCTCGGGAAACGTGAAGCGAAAGCCATCTATTGACAAGAAAAGTTTATTTATTGTCACTCATACCTTTGGAAGCCTTATTGCCCGCTTTAAATGGTTTTATATTCTCATTATTGATTTTAAGTTGAGTTTTCTTATATTTTTGGTAAAACAGAATATAATTCAATGTTTGCTTAGGGAAACGTGAGGCGAAAGCCATCCATAAACAAGAAAAGTTAATTTATAGTCACTCATACCTTCGGAAGCCTTATTACTCGCTTCAAATGCTTTTATAGTCTCAATATTGATTTTAAGTTGAATTTTCTTACATTTTTCATTAAAACAGATTACAATTGAATGGTTTCCTCAAAAAACATGAAGCGAAAGCCATCCATTAAGAAGAAAAGTTCATTTATTGTCACTCATGCCTTCAAAAGCGTTATTACTGGCTTTAAATGGATTTATAATCTCATTATTGATTTTAAGTTGAATTTTCTTACATTTTTTGTTAAAACAGATTATAATTGGATGTTTGCCTCAGAAAACGCGAAGAGAAAGCCATCCATTGCCAAGAAAAGTTCATTTATTGTCAACCATGCCTTCGAAATCATTATTATTGGTTTTAAATGGATTTATAATCTCATTATTGATTTTAAGTTGAATTTTCTTATAATTTTGGTTAAAACAGAATATAATTGAATGTTTGCCTTGAGAAATGTGATGCGAAATCCAACCATTTACAACAAAAGCTTATTTATAGTCACTCATGCCTTCGGAAGCCTTATTACTCGCTTCAAATGCTTTTATAGTCTCAATATTGATTTTAAGTTGAATTTCCTTACATTTTTCATTAAAACAGATTACAATTGAATGGTTTCCTCAAAAAACATGAAGCGAAAGCCATCCATTAAGAAGAAAAGTTCATTTATTGTCACTCATGCCTTCAAAAGCGTTATTACTGGCTTTAAATGGATTTATAATCTCATTATTGATTTTAAGTTGAATTTTCTTATAATTTTGGTGAAAACAGAATATAATTGAATGTTTACCTCGAGAAACGTGACACGAAAGCCATCCATTGACAAGAAAGTTTATTTATAGCCACTCATGCCTTCGGAAGCCTTATTTCTCGCTTTAAAAACTTTTATAGTCTCATTATCGATTTTAAGTTGAATATTCTTACATTTTTGGTTAAGAAAGATTATAATTGAATGTTTGCCTCGGGAAACATGAAGCGAAAGCCATTTATTGACAAGAAAAGTTCATTTATAGTCACTCATTCCTTTGAAAGCGTTATTATTGGTTTTAAATGGATTTATAATCTGATTATTGATTTTAAGTTGAATTTTATTATAAATTTGGTTAAAACAGAATATAATTGAATGTTGGCCTGGAGAAACGTGACGCGAAAGCCATCCATTGACAACAAAAGTTTATTTATAGTCACTCATGCCTTCGGAAGCCTTATTACTCGCTTTAAATACTTTTATAGTCTCAATATTTTTTTTAAGTTTAATTTTCTTACATTTTTGGTTAACAAAGATTATAATTGAATGTTTGCCTCGAGAAACGTGAAGCGAAAGCCATCTATTGACAAGAAAAGTTCATTTATAGTCACTCATTCCTTTGAAAGCGTTATTATTGGTTTTAAATGGATTTATAATCTCATTATTGATTTTAAGTTCAATTTTCTTATAAATTTGGTTAAAACAGAATATAATTGAATGTTTGCCTCGAGAAACGTGACGTGAAAGCCATCCATTGCCAACAAAAGTTTATTTATAGTCACTCATGCCTTCGGAAGCCTTATCACTTGCTTGAAATACTTTTATAGTCTCATTATTGATTTTAAGTTGAATTTTCTTACATTTTTGGTTAAAACAGATTATAATTGAATGTTTGCCTCGGGAAACGTGAAGCGAAAGCCATCTATTGACAAGAAAAGTTTATTTATTGTCACTCATACCTTTGGAAGCCTTATTGCCCGCTTTAAATGGTTTTATATTCTCATTATTGATTTTAAGTTGAGTTTTCTTATATTTTTGGTAAAACAGAATATAATTCAATGTTTGCTTAGGGAAACGTGAGGCGAAAGCCATCCATAAACAAGAAAAGTTAATTTATAGTCACTCATACCTTCGGAAGCCTTATTACTCGCTTCAAATGCTTTTATAGTCTCAATATTGATTTTAAGTTGAATTTTCTTACATTTTTCATTAAAACAGATTACAATTGAATGGTTTCCTCAAAAAACATGAAGCGAAAGCCATCCATTAAGAAGAAAAGTTCATTTATTGTCACTCATGCCTTCAAAAGCGTTATTACTGGCTTTAAATGGATTTATAATCTCATTATTGATTTTAAGTTGAATTTTCTTACATTTTTTGTTAAAACAGATTATAATTGGATGTTTGCCTCAGAAAACGCGAAGAGAAAGCCATCCATTGCCAAGAAAAGTTCATTTATTGTCAACCATGCCTTCGAAATCATTATTATTGGTTTTAAATGGATTTATAATCTCATTATTGATTTTAAGTTGAATTTTCTTATAATTTTGGTTAAAACAGAATATAATTGAATGTTTGCCTTGAGAAATGTGATGCGAAATCCAACCATTTACAACAAAAGCTTATTTATAGTCACTCATGCCTTCGGAAGCCTTATTACTCGCTTCAAATGCTTTTATAGTCTCAATATTGATTTTAAGTTGAATTTCCTTACATTTTTCATTAAAACAGATTACAATTGAATGGTTTCCTCAAAAAACATGAAGCGAAAGCCATCCATTAAGAAGAAAAGTTCATTTATTGTCACTCATGCCTTCAAAAGCGTTATTACTGGCTTTAAATGGATTTATAATCTCATTATTGATTTTAAGTTGAATTTTCTTATAATTTTGGTGAAAACAGAATATAATTGAATGTTTACCTCGAGAAACGTGACACGAAAGCCATCCATTGACAAGAAAGTTTATTTATAGCCACTCATGCCTTCGGAAGCCTTATTTCTCGCTTTAAAAACTTTTATAGTCTCATTATCGATTTTAAGTTGAATATTCTTACATTTTTGGTTAAGAAAGATTATAATTGAATGTTTGCCTCGGGAAACATGAAGCGAAAGCCATTTATTGACAAGAAAAGTTCATTTATAGTCACTCATTCCTTTGAAAGCGTTATTATTGGTTTTAAATGGATTTATAATCTGATTATTGATTTTAAGTTGAATTTTATTATAAATTTGGTTAAAACAGAATATAATTGAATGTTGGCCTGGAGAAACGTGACGCGAAAGCCATCCATTGACAACAAAAGTTTATTTATAGTCACTCATGCCTTCGGAAGCCTTATTACTCGCTTTAAATACTTTTATAGTCTCAATATTTTTTTTAAGTTTAATTTTCTTACATTTTTGGTTAACAAAGATTATAATTGAATGTTTGCCTCGAGAAACGTGAAGCGAAAGCCATCTATTGACAAGAAAAGTTCATTTATAGTCACTCATTCCTTTGAAAGCGTTATTATTGGTTTTAAATGGATTTATAATCTCATTATTGATTTTAAGTTCAATTTTCTTATAAATTTGGTTAAAACAGAATATAATTGAATGTTTGCCTCGAGAAACGTGACGTGAAAGCCATCCATTGCCAACAAAAGTTTATTTATAGTCACTCATGCCTTCGGAAGCCTTATCACTTGCTTGAAATACTTTTATAGTCTCATTATTGATTTTAAGTTGAATTTTCTTACATTTTTGGTTAAAACAGATTATAATTGAATGTTTGCCTCGGGAAACGTGAAGCGAAAGCCATCTATTGACAAGAAAAGTTTATTTATTGTCACTCATACCTTTGGAAGCCTTATTGCCCGCTTTAAATGGTTTTATATTCTCATTATTGATTTTAAGTTGAGTTTTCTTATATTTTTGGTAAAACAGAATATAATTCAATGTTTGCTTAGGGAAACGTGAGGCGAAAGCCATCCATAAACAAGAAAAGTTAATTTATAGTCACTCATACCTTCGGAAGCCTTATTACTCGCTTCAAATGCTTTTATAGTCTCAATATTGATTTTAAGTTGAATTTTCTTACATTTTTCATTAAAACAGATTACAATTGAATGGTTTCCTCAAAAAACATGAAGCGAAAGCCATCCATTAAGAAGAAAAGTTCATTTATTGTCACTCATGCCTTCAAAAGCGTTATTACTGGCTTTAAATGGATTTATAATCTCATTATTGATTTTAAGTTGAATTTTCTTACATTTTTTGTTAAAACAGATTATAATTGGATGTTTGCCTCAGAAAACGCGAAGAGAAAGCCATCCATTGCCAAGAAAAGTTCATTTATTGTCAACCATGCCTTCGAAATCATTATTATTGGTTTTAAATGGATTTATAATCTCATTATTGATTTTAAGTTGAATTTTCTTATAATTTTGGTTAAAACAGAATATAATTGAATGTTTGCCTTGAGAAATGTGATGCGAAATCCAACCATTTACAACAAAAGCTTATTTATAGTCACTCATGCCTTCGGAAGCCTTATTACTCGCTTCAAATGCTTTTATAGTCTCAATATTGATTTTAAGTTGAATTTCCTTACATTTTTCATTAAAATAGATTACAATTGAATGGTTTCCTCAAAAAACATGAAGCGAAAGCCATCCATTAAGAAGAAAAGTTCATTTATTGTCACTCATGCCTTCAAAAGCGTTATTACTGGCTTTAAATGGATTTATAATCTCATTATTGATTTTAAGTTGAATTTTCTTATAATTTTGGTGAAAACAGAATATAATTGAATGTTTACCTCAAGAAACGTGACACGAAAGCCATCCATTGACAAGAAAGTTTATTTATAGCCACTCATGCCTTCGGAAGCCTTATTTCTCGCTTTAAATACTTTTATAGTCTCATTATCGATTTTAAGTTGAATATTCTTACATTTTTGGTTAAGAAAGATTATAATTGAATGTTTGCCTCGGGAAACATGAAGCGAAAGCCATTTATTGACAAGAAAAGTTCATTTATAGTCACTCATTCCTTTGAAAGCGTTATTATTGGTTTTAAATGGATTTATAATCTCATTATTGATTTTAAGTTGAATTTTATTATAAATTTGGTTAAAACATAATATAATTGAATGTTGGCCTGGAGAAACGTGACGCGAAAGCCATCCATTGACAACAAAAGTTTATTTATAGTCACTCATGCCTTCGGAAGCCTTATTACTCGCTTTAAATACTTTTATAGTCTCAATATTTTTTTTAAGTTTAATTTTCTTACATTTTTGGTTAACAAAGATTATAATTGAATGTTTGCCTCGAGAAACGTGAAGCGAAAGCCATCTATTGACAAGAAAAGTTCATTTATAGTCACTCATTCCTTTGAAAGCGTTATTATTGGTTTTAAATGGATTTATAATCTCATTATTGATTTTAAGTTGAATTTTCTTATAATTTTGGTTAAAACAGAATATAATTGAATGTTTGCCTTGAGAAACGTGATGCTAAATCCATCCATTGACAACAAAAGCTTATTTATAGTCACTCATGCCTTCGAAAGCCTTATTACTCTCTTTAAATGCTTTTATAGTCTCAATATTGATTTTAAGTTTAATTTTCTTACATTTTTTATTAAAACAGATTATAATTGAATGTTTTCCTCAAAAAACATGAAGCGAAAGCTATCCATTGAGAAGAAAAGTTCATTTATTGTCACTCATGCCTTCAAAAGCGTTATTACTGGCTTTAAATGGATTTATAATGTCATTATTGATTTTAAGTTGAATTTTCTTATAATTTTGGTGAAAACAGAATATAATTGAATGTTTGCGTCGAGAAACGTGAAACGAAAGCCATCCATTGACAAGAAAGTTTATTTATAGTCCCTCATGCCTTTGGAAGCCTTATTACTCGCTTTAAATACTTTTATAGTCTCATTATTGATTTTAAGTTGAATATTCATACATTTTTTGTTAAGAAAGATTATAATTGAATGTTTGCCTTGGGAAACATGAAGCGAAAGCCATTTATTGACAAGAAAAGTTCATTTATAGTCACTCATTCCTTTGAAAGCGTTATTATTGGTTTTAAATGGATTTATAATCTCATTATTGATTTTAAGTTCAATTTTCTTATAATTTTGGTTAAAACAGACTATAATTGAATGTTTGCCTCGAGAAACATGACGCGAAAGCCATCCATTGACAACAAAAGTTTATTTATAGTCACTCATGCCTTCGAAAGCCTTATTACTTGCTTTAAATACCTTTATAGTCTCATTATTGATTTTAAGTTGAATATTCTTACATTTTTTATTAACAAAGATTATAATTGAATGTTTGCCTCGAGAAACATGAAGCGAAAGCCATCTATTGACAAGAAAAGTTCATTTATAGTCACTAATTCCTTTGAAAGCATTGTTATTGATTTTAAATGGATTTATAATCTCATTATTGATTTTAAGTTGAATTTTCTTATAATTTTGGTTAAAACAGAATATAATTGAATGTTTGCCGTGAGAAACGTGAAGTGAAAGCCATCCATTGACAACAAAAGTTTATTTATAGTCGCTCATGCCTTCGAAAGCCTTATTACTCGCTTTAAATACTTTTATAGTCTCATTATTGATTTTAAGTTGAATATTCTTACATTTTTGGTTAAGAAAAATTATAATTGAATGTTTACCTCGAGAAACGTGAAGCAAAAGCCATCTATTGACAAGAAAAGTTCATTTATAGTCACTCATTCCTTTGAAAACGTTATTATTGGTTTTAAATGGATTTATAATCTCATTATTGATTTTAAGTTGAATTTTCTTATAATTTTGGTTAAAACAGAATATAATTGAATGTTTGCCTTGAGAAACGTGATACAAAATCCATCCATTGACAACAAAAGCTTATTTATAGTCACTCATGCCTTCGAAAGCCTTATTACTCGCTTTAAATGCTTTTATAGTCTCAATATTGATTTTAAGTTGAATTTTCTTACATTTTTCATTAAAACAGATTATAATTCAATGTTTTCCTCAAAAAACATAAAGCAAAAGCCTTCCATTGAGAAGAAAAGTTCATTTACTGTCACTCATGCCCTCAAAAGCGTTATTACTGGCTTTAAATGGATTTATAATCTCATTATTGATTTTAAGTTGAATTTTCTTATAATTTTGGTGAAAATAGAATATAATTGAATGTTTACGTCGAGAAACGTGACACGAAAGCCATCCATTGACAAGAAGGTTTATTTATAGTCACTCATTCCTTCGAAAGCCTTATTACTCGCTTTAAAAACTTTTATGGTCTCATTATTTATTTTAAGTTGAATATTCTTACATTTTTGGTTAACAAAGATTATAATTGAATGTTTGCCTTGGGAAACGTGAAGCGAAAGCCATCTATTGACAAGAAAAGTTCATTTATAGTCACTCACTCCTTTGAAAACGTTATTATTGGTTTTAAATGGATTTATAATCTCATTATTGATTTTAAGTTCAATTTTTTTATAATTTTGGTTAAAACAGAATATAAGTGAATGTTTGCCTTGAGAAACGTGATGCGAAAGCTATCAATTGACAACAAAAGTTTATTTATAGTCACTCATGCCTTCGGAAGCCTTATTACTAGCTTTATATGCTTTTATAGTCTCAATATTGATTTTAAGTTGAATATTCTTACATTTTTGGTTAACAAAGATTATAATTGAATGTTTGCCTCAGGAAACGTGAACCGAAAGCCATCTATTGACAAGAAAAGTTCATTTATAGTCACTCATTCCTTTGAAAGCGTTATTATTCGTTTTAAATGGATTTATAATCTCATTATTGATTTTAAGTTGAATTTTCTTATAATTTTGGTTAAAACAGAATATAATTGAATGTTTGCCTTGAGAAACGTGCTGCAAAATCCATCCATTGACAACAAAAGCTTATTTATAGTCACTCATGCCTTCGGAAGCCTTATTACTCGCTTTAAATGCTTTTATAGTCTCAATATTCAATTTAAGTTGAATTTTCTTACATTTTTCATTAAAACAGATTATAATTGAATGTTTTCCTCAAAAAACATGAAGCGAAAGCCATCCATTGACAAGAAAAGTTCATTTATTGTCGCTCATGCCCTCAAAAGCGTTATTACTAGCTTTAAATGGGTTTATAATCTCATTATTGATTTTAAGTTGAATTTTCTTATAATTTTGGTGAAAACAGAATATAGTTGAATGTTTACCTCGAGAAACGTGACACGAAAGCCATCCATTGACAAGAAAGTTTTTTTATAGTCACTCATGCCTTTGAAAGCCTTATTACTCGCTTTAAAAACTTTTATGGTCTCATTATTGATTTTAAGTTGAATATTCTTACATTTTTGGTTAATAAAGATTATAATTGAATGTTTGCCTCGAGAAACGTGAAGCGAAAGCCATCTATTGACAAGAAAAGTTCATTTATAGTCACTCATTCCTTTGAAAACATTATTATTGGTTTGAAATGGATTTATAATCTCATTATTGATTTTAAGTTGAATTTTCTTATAATTTTGGTTAAAACAGAGTATAATTGAATGTTTGCCCTGAGAAACGTGATGCGAAATCCATCCATTGACAACAAAAACTTATTTATAGTCACTCATGCCTTCGAAAGCCTTATTACTCGCTTTAAATGCTTTTATAGTCTTATTATTGATTTTAAGTTGAATTCTCTTACATGTTTCATTAAAACAGATTATAATTGAATGTTTTCCTCAAAAAACATGAAGCGAATGCCATCCATTGAAAAGAAAAGTTCATTTATTGTCACTCATGCCCTCAAAAGCGTTATTACTAGCTTTAAATGGATTTATAATCTCATTATTGATTTTAAGTTGAATTTTCTTATAATTTTGGTTAAAACAAAATATAATTGAATGTTTACCGCGAGAAACGTGACACGAAAGCCATCCATTGACAAGAAAGTTTATTTATAGTCACTCATGCCTTCAAAAGCCTTATTGCTCGCTTTAAAAACTTTTATGGTCTCATTATTGATTTTAAGTTGAATATTCTTACATTTTTGGTTAACAAAGATTATAATTGAATGTTTGCCTCGAGAAACGTGAAGCGAAAGCCATCTATTGACAAGAAAAGTTCATTTATAGTCACTCATTCATTTGAAAACGTTATTATTGGTTTTAAATGGATTTATAATCTCATTATTGATTTTAAGTACAATTTTCTTATAATTTTGGTCAAAACAGAATATAATTGAATGTTTGCCTTGTGAAACGTGATGCGAAAGCCATCCATTGACAACAAAAATTTATTTATAATCACTTATGCTTTCAGAAGCCTTATTACTCGCTTTAAATGCTTTTATAGTCTCAATATTCATTTTAAGTTGAATTCTCTTACATTTTTCATTAAAACATATTATAATTGAATGTTTTCCTCAAAAAACATGAAGCGAACGCCATCCATTGAGAAGAAAAGTTCATTTATTGTCACTCATGCCCTCAAAAGCGTTATTACTGGCTTTAAATGGATTTATAATCTCATTATTGATTTTAAGTTGAATTTTCTTATAATTTTGGTTAAAACAGAATATAATTGAATGTTCACCTCGCGAAATGTGACACGAAAGCCATCCATTGACAAGAAAGTTTATTTATAGTCACTCATGCCTTCGAAAGCCTTATTGCTCGCTTTAAAAACTTTTATGGTCTCATTATTGATTTTAAGTTGAATATTCTTACATTTTTGGTTAACAAAGATTATAATTGAATGTTTGCCTCGAGAAACGTGAAGCGAAAGCCATCTATTGACAAGAAAAGTTCATTTATAGTCACTCATTCATTTGAAAACGTTATTATTGGTTTTAAATGGATTTATAATCTCATTATTGATTTTAAGTACAATTTTCTTATAATTTTGGTCAAAACAGAATATAATTGAATGTTTGCCTTGTGAAACGTGATGCGAAAGCCATCCATTGACAACAAAAATTTATTTATAATCACTTATGCTTTCAGAAGCCTTATTACTCGCTTTAAATGCTTTTATAGTCTCAATATTCATTTTAAGTTGAATTCTCTTACATTTTTCATTAAAACATATTATAATTGAATGTTTTCCTCAAAAAACATGAAGCGAACGCCATCCATTGAGAAGAAAAGTTCATTTATTGTCACTCATGCCCTCAAAAGCGTTATTACTGGCTTTAAATGGATTTATAATCTCCTTATTGATTTTAAGTTGAATTTTCTTATAATTTTGGTTAAAACAGAATATAATTGAATGTTCACCTCGCGAAATGTGACACGAAAGCCATCCATTGTCAAGAAAGTTTATTTATAATCACTCATGCCTTCGAAAGCCTTATTGCTCGCTTTAAAAACTTTTATGGTCTCATTATTGATTTTAAGTTGAATATTCTTACATTTTTGGTTAACAAAGATTATAATTGAATGTTTGCCTCGAGAAACGTGAAGCGAAAGCCATCTATTGACAAGAAAAGTTCATTTATAGTCACTCATTCATTTGAAAACGTTATTATTGGTTTTAAATGGATTTATAATCTCATTATTGATTTTAAGTACAATTTTCTTATAATTTTGGTCAAAACAGAATATAATTGAATGTTTGCCTTGTGAAACGTGATGCGAAAGCCATCCATTGACAACAAAAATTTATTTATAATCACTTATGCTTTCAGAAGCCTTATTACTCGCTTTAAATGCTTTTATAGTCTCAATATTCATTTTAAGTTGAATTCTCTTACATTTTTCATTAAAACATATTATAATTGAATGTTTTCCTCAAAAAACATGAAGCGAACGCCATCCATTGAGAAGAAAAGTTCATTTATTGTCACTCATGCCCTCAAAAGCGTTATTACTGGCTTTAAATGGATTTATAATCTTATTATTGATTTTAAGTTGAATTTTCTTATAATTTTGGTTAAAACAGAATATAATTGAATGTTCACCTCGCGAAATGTGACACGAAAGCCATCCATTGACAAGAAAGTTTATTTATAGTCACTCATGCCTTCGAAAGCCTTATTGCTCGCTTTAAAAACTTTTATGGTCTCATTATTGATTTTAAGTTGAATATTCTTACATTTTTGGTTAACAAAGATTATAATTGAATGTTTGCCTCGAGAAACGTGAAGCGAAAGCCATCTATTGACAAGAAAAGTTCATTTATAGTCACTCATTCATTTGAAAACGTTATTATTGGTTTTAAATGGATTTATAATCTCATTATTGATTTTAAGTACAATTTTCTTATAATTTTGGTCAAAACAGAATATAATTGAATGTTTGCCTTGTGAAACGTGATGCGAAAGCCATCCATTGACAACAAAAATTTATTTATAATCACTTATGCTTTCAGAAGCCTTATTACTCGCTTTAAATGCTTTTATAGTCTCAATATTCATTTTAAGTTGAATTCTCTTACATTTTTCATTAAAACATATTATAATTGAATGTTTTCCTCAAAAAACATGAAGCGAACGCCATCCATTGAGAAGAAAAGTTCATTTATTGTCACTCATGCCCTCAAAAGCGTTATTACTGGCTTTAAATGGATTTATAATCTCATTATTGATTCTAAGTTGAATTTTCTTATAATTTTGGTTAAAACAGAATATAATTGAATGTTCACCTCGCGAAATGTGACACGAAAGCCATCCATTGACAAGAAAGTTTATTTATAGTCACTCATGCCTTCGAAAGCCTTATTGCTCGCTTTAAAAACTTTTATGGTCTCATTATTGATTTTAAGTTGAATATTCTTACATTTTTGGTTAACAAAGATTATAATTGAATGTTTGCCTCGAGAAACGTGAAGCGAAAGCCATCTATTGACAAGAAAAGTTCATTTATAGTCACTCATTCATTTGAAAACGTTATTATTGGTTTTAAATGGATTTATAATCTCATTATTGATTTTAAGTACAATTTTCTTATAATTTTGGTCAAAACAGAATATAATTGAATGTTTGCCTTGTGAAACGTGATGCGAAAGCCATCCATTGACAACAAAAATTTATTTATAATCACTTATGCTTTCAGAAGCCTTATTACTCGCTTTAAATGCTTTTATAGTCTCAATATTCATTTTAAGTTGAATTCTCTTACATTTTTCATTAAAACATATTATAATTGAATGTTTTCCTCAAAAAACATGAAGCGAACGCCATCCATTGAGAAGAAAAGTTCATTTATTGTCACTCATGCCCTCAAAAGCGTTATTACTGGCTTTAAATGGATTTATAATCTCATTATTGATTCTAAGTTGAATTTTCTTATAATTTTGGTTAAAACAGAATATAATTGAATGTTCACCTCGCGAAATGTGACACGAAAGCCATCCATTGACAAGAAAGTTTATTTATAGTCACTCATGCCTTCGAAAGCCTTATTGCTCGCTTTAAAAACTTTTATGGTCTCATTATTGATTTTAAGTTGAATATTCTTACATTTTTGGTTAACAAAGATTATAATTGAATGTTTGCCTCGAGAAACGTGAAGCGAAAGCCATCTATTGACAAGAAAAGTTCATTTATAGTCACTCATTCCTTTGAAAACGTTATTATTGGTTTTAAATGGATTTATAATCTCATTATTGATTTTAAGTACAATTTTTTTATAATTTTGGTCAAAACAGAATATAATTGAATGTTTGCCTTGTGAAACGTGATGCGAAAGCCATCCATTGACAACAAAAATTTATTTATAATCACTTATGCTTTCAGAAGCCTTATTACTCGCTTTAAATGCTTTTATAGTCTCAATATTCATTTTAAGTTGAATTCTCTTACATTTTTCATTAAAACATATTATAATTGAATGTTTTCCTCAAAAAACATGAAGCGAACGCCATCCATTGAGAAGAAAAGTTCATTTATTGTCACTCATGCCCTCAAAAGCGTTATTACTGGCTTTAAATGGATTTATAATCTCATTATTGATTTTAAGTTGAATTTTCTTATAATTTTGGTTAAAACAGAATATAATTGAATGTTCACCTCGCGAAATGTGACACGAAAGCCATCCATTGACAAGAAAGTTTATTTATAGTCACTCATGCCTTCGAAAGCCTTATTGCTCGCTTTAAAAACTTTTATGGTCTCATTATTGATTTTAAGTTGAATATTCTTACATTTTTGGTTAACAAAGATTATAATTGAATGTTTGCCTCGAGAAACGTGAAGTGAAAGCCATCTATTGACAAGAAAAGTTCATTTATAGTCACTCATTCCTTTGAAAACGTTATTATTGGTTTTAAATGGATTTATAATCTCATTATTGATTTTAAGTACAATTTTCTTATAATTTTGGTCAAAACAGAATATAATTGAATGTTTGCCTTGTGAAACGTGATGCGAAAGCCATCCATTGACAACAAAAATTTATTTATAATCACTTATGCTTTCAGAAGCCTTATTACTCGCTTTAAATGCTTTTATAGTCTCAATATTCATTTTAAGTTGAATTCTCTTACATTTTTCATTAAAACATATTATAATTGAATGTTTTCCTCAAAAAACATGAAGCGAACGCCATCCATTGAGAAGAAAAGTTCATTTATTGTCACTCATGCCCTCAAAAGCGTTATTACTGGCTTTAAATGGATTTATAATCTTATTATTGATTTTAAGTTGAATTTTCTTATAATTTTGGTTAAAACAGAATATAATTGAATGTTCACCTCGCGAAATGTGACACGAAAGCCATCCATTGACAAGAAAGTTTATTTATAGTCACTCATGCCTTCGAAAGCCTTATTGCTCGCTTTAAAAACTTTTATGGTCTCATTATTGATTTTAAGTTGAATATTCTTACATTTTTGGTTAACAAAGATTATAATTGAATGTTTGCCTCGAGAAACGTGAAGCGAAAGCCATCTATTGACAAAAAAAGTTCATTTATAGTCACTCATTCCTTTGAAAACGTTATTATTGGTTTTAAATGGATTTATAATCTCATTATTGATTTTAAGTTGAATTTTCTTACAATTTTGGTTAAAACAAAATATAATTGACTGTTTGCCTCGAGAAACATGACGCGAAAGCCATCCATTGACAAGAAATGTCTATTTATAGTCACTTATGCCTTCGAAGGCCTTATTACTCGCTTTAAATGCTTTTATAGTCTCAATATTCATTTTAAGTTGAATTCTCTTACATTTTTAGTTAAAACATATTATAATTGAATTATTTTTTGAAAAACGTGAAGCGAAATCCTTCCATTGAGAAGAAAAGTTTATTTATTGTCACTCGTGCCTTCGAAAGCGTTACTACTGGCTTTAAATGGATTTATAATCTCATTATTGATTTTAAGTTGAATTTTCTTATAATTTTGGTAAAAACAGAATATAATTAAATGTTTGCCTCGAGAAATGTGACGCGAAAGCCATCCATTGACAACAAAAGTTTACTTATAGTCACTCATACCTTCGAAAGCCTTATTACTCGCTATAAATACTTTTATAATCTCATTATTGATTTTAAGTTGAATATTCTTACATTTTTGGTTAACAACGATTATAATTGAATGTTTGCCTCAAGAAACGTGAAGCGAAAGCCATCTATTGACAAGAAAAGTTCATTTATAGTCACTCATTCCTTTGAAAACGTTAGTATTGGTTTTAAATAGATTTATAATCTCATTATTGATTTTAAGTTGAATTTTCTTATAATTTTGGTTAAAACAAAAAACAATTGAATGTTTGCCTTGGGAAACGTGATGCGAAATCCATCGATTTACAATAAAAGATTATTTATAGTCACTCATGCCTTCGGAAGCCTGATTACTCGCTTTAAATGCTTTTATAGTCCCAATATGGATTTTAAGTTGAATTTTCTTACATTTTTCATTAAAACAGATTATAATTGAATGTTTTCCTCAAAAAACATGAAGCGAAAGCCATCCATTGAGAAGAAAAGTTCATTTATTGTCACTCATGCCTTCAAAAGCGTTATTACTGGCTTTAAATGGATTTATAATCTTGTTATTGATTTTAAGTTGAATTTTCTTACAATTTTGGTTAAAACAAAATATAATTGACTGTTTGCCTCGAGAAATGTGACGCAAAAGCCATCCATTGACAACAAAAGTTTATTTATAGTCACTCATGCCTTCGGAAGCCTTATTACTCGCTTTAAATGCTTTTATAGTCTCAATATTGATTTTAGGTTGAATATTCTTACATTTTTGGTTAACAAAGATTATAATTGAATGTTTGCCTCGGGAAACTTGAAGCAAAAGCCATCTATTGACAAGAAAAGTTCATTTATTATCACTCATTCCTTTGAAAGCGTTATTACTAGCTTTAAATGGATTTATAATCTCATTATTGATTTTAAGTTGAATTTTCTTATAATTTTGGTTAAAACAGAATATAAGTGAATGTTTACCTCGAGAAACGTGACACGAAAGCCATCTATTGATAAGAAAGTTTATTTATAGTTACTCATGCCTTCGGAAGCCTTATTACTCGCTTTAAATACTTTTATAGTCTCATTATTGATTTTAAGTTGAATATTCTTACATTTTTGGTTAAGAAAGATTATAATTGAATGTTTGCCTCAGAAAACATGAAGCGAAAGCCATTTATTGACAAGAAAAGTTCTTTTATAGTCACTCATTCTTTTGAAAGCGTTATTATTGGTTTTAAATGATTTATAATCTCATTATTTATTTTAAGTTTAATTTTCTTATAATTTTGGTTAAAACAGAATATAATTGAATGTTTGCCTTGAGAAACGTGACGCGAAAGCCATCCATTGACAACAAAAGTTTATTTATAGTCACTCATGCCTTCGGAAGCCTTATTACTCGTTTTAAATAATTTCATAGTCTCATTATTGATTTTAAGTTGAATATTCTTACATTTTTGGTTAACAAAGATTATAATTGAATGTTTGCCTCGAGAAACATGAAGCGAAAGCGATTTATTGACAAGAAAAGTTCATTTATAGTCATTCATTCATTTGAAAACGTTATTATCGATTTTAAATGGATTTATAATCTCATTATTGATTTTAAGTTGAATTTTCTTATAATTTTGGTTAAAACAGAATATAATTGAATGTTTGCCTTGAGAAACGTGATGCGAAAGCCATCCATTGACAACAAAAGTTTATTTTTAGTCTCTCATGCCTTCAGAAGCCTTATTACTCGCTTTAAATACTTTTATAGTCTCAATATTGATTTTAAGTTGAATTTTCTTACATTTTTCATTAAAACAGATTATAATTGAATGTTTGCCTCAGAAAACATGAAGGGAAAGCCATCGATTGAGAAGAAAAGTTTATTTATTGCCACTCATGCCTTCAAAAGCGTTATTACTGGCTTTAAATGGATTTATAATCTCATTATTGATTTTAAGTTAAATTTCTTACAATTTCGGTTAAAACAAAATATAATTGACTGTTTGCCACAAGAAACGTGACGCGAAAGCCATCCATTGACAAGAAAAGTTTATTTATAGTCACTTATGCCTTCGAAAGACTTATTACTCGCTTTAAATGCTTTTATATTCTCAATATTGATTTTAAGTTGAATGCTCTTACATTTTTCATTAAAACAGATTATAATTGAATGTTTTCCTCAAAAAACATGAAGCGAAAGCCATTCACTGAGAAGAAAAGTTCATTTATATTCACTCATGCCCTCAAAAGCGTTATTACTGGCTTTAAATGGATTTATAATCTCATTATTGATTTTAAGTTGAATTTTCTTATAATTTTGGTTAAAACAGAATATAATTGAATGTTTACCTCGAGAAACGTGACACGAAAGCCATCCATTGACAAGAAAGTTTATTTATAGTCACTCATGCCTTTAAAAGCCTTATTACTCCCTTTAAAAACTTTTATGGTCTCATTATTGATTTTACGTTGAATATTTTTACATTTTTGGTTAAGAAAGATTATAATTGAATGTTTGCCTCGAGAAACGTGAAGCGAAAGCCATCTATTGACAAGAAAAGTTCATTTATAGTCACTCATTCCTTTGAAAACGTTATTATTGGTTTTAAATGGATTTATAATCTCATTATTGATTTTAAGTTGAATTTTGTTATAATTTTGGTTAAAACAGAATATAATTGAATGTTTGCCTTGAGAAACGTGATGCTAAATCCATCCATTGACAACAAAAGCTTATTTATAGTCACTCATGCCTTCGAAAGCCTAATTACTCGCTTTAAATGCTTTTATAGTCTCAATATTGATTTTAAGTTGAATTTTCTTAAATTTTTCAGTAAAATAGATTATAATTGAATGGTTGCCTCAGAAAACATGAAGCGAAAGCCATCGATTGAGAAGAAAAGTTTATTTATTACAACCCATGCCTTCAAAAGCGTTACTACTGGCTTTAAATGGATTTATAATCTCATTATTGATTTTAAGTTGAATTTTCTTACAATTTTGGTTAAAACAAAATGTAATTGATTGTTTGCCATGAGAAACGTGACGCGAAAGCCATCCATTGACAAGAAAAGTTTATATATAGTCACTTATGCCTTCGAAAGCCTTATTACTCGCTTTAAATGCTTTTACATTCTCAATATTGATTTTAAGTTGAATTCTCTTACATTTTTGGTTGAAACAGATTATAATCGAATGGTTGTTTCGGAAAACGTGAAGCGAAATCCTTCCATTGAGAAGAAAAGTTCATTTATTGTCACTCGTGCCTTTGAAAGCGTTACTACGGGCTTTAAATGGATTTATAATCCCATTATTGATTTTAAGTTGAATTTTCTTATAATTTTGGTGACAACAGAATATAACCGAATGTTTGCCTCGAGAAACGTGACGCGAAAGCCATCCATTGACAAGAAAAGTTTATTTATAGAAACTCATGCCTTCAGAAGCCTTATTACTCGCTTTGAATGCTTTTATAGTCTCATTATTGATTTTAAGTTGAATATTCTTATATTTTTGGTTAACAAAGATTATAATTGAATGTTTGCCTCGAGAAACGTGAAGCGAAAGCCATCTATTGACAAGAAAAGTTCATTTATAGTGACTCATTCCTTTGAAAACGTTATTATTGGTTTTAAATAGATTTATAATCTCATTATTGATTTTAAGTACAATTTTCTTATAATTTTAGTTAAAACAGAATATAATTGAATGTTTGCCTTGAGAAACGTGATGCGAAAGCCATCCATTGACAACAAAAATTAATTTATAGTCACTCATGCCTTCGGAAGCCTTATTACTCGCTTTAAATGCTTTTATAGTCTCAATATTGATTTTAAGTTGAATTCTCTTATATTTTTCATTAAAACATATTATAATTGAATGTTTTTCTCAGAAAACATGAAGCGAAAGCCATCCATTGAGAAGAAAAGTTCATTTATTGTCACTCATGCCTTCAAAAGCGTTATTACTAACTTTAAATGGATTTATAATCTCGTTATTGATTTTAAGTTGAATTTTCTTACAATTTTGGTTAAAACAAAATATAATTGACTGTTTGCCTCGAGAAACGTGACGCAAAAACCATCCATTGACAGCAAAAGTTTATTTATAGTCACTCATGCCTTTGAAAGCCTTATTACTCGCTTTAAAAACTTTTATGGTCTCATTATTGATTTTACGTTGAATATTATTATTGATTTTACGTTGAATATTCTTACATTTTTGGTTAACAAAGATTATAATTGAATGTTTGCCTCGAGAAACGTGAAGCGAAAGCCATCTATTGACAAGAAAAGTTCATTTATAGTCACTCATTCCTTTGAAAACGTTATTACTAACTTTAAATGGATTTATAATCTCGTTATTGATTTTAAGTTGAATTTTGTTACAATTTTGGTTAAAACAAAATATAATTGACTGTTTGCCTCGAGAAACGTGACGCAAAAGCCATCCATTGACAACAAAAGTTTATTTATAGTCACTCATGCCTTCGGAAGCCTTATTACTCGCTTTAAATGCTTTTATAGTCTCAATATTGATTTTAAGTTGAATATTCTTACATTTTTTGTTAACAAAGATTATAATTGAATGTTTTCCTCAAAAAACATGAAGCGAAAGCCATCCATTGAGAAGAAAAGTTCATTTATTGTCACTCATGCCTTCAAAAGCGTTATTACTGGCTTTAAATGGATTTATAATCTCATTATTGATTTTAAGTTGAATTTTCTTATAATTTTGGCGAAAACAGAATATAATTGAATGTTTGCCTCGAGAAACGTGACACGAAAGCCATCCATTGATAAGAAAGTTTATTTATAGTCACTCATGCCTTTGGAAGCCTTATTACTCGCTTTAAATACTTTTATATTCTCATTATTGATTTTAAGTTGAATATTCTTACATTTTTGGTTAAGAAAGATTATAATTGAATGTTTGCCTCGGGAAACATGAAGCGAAAGCCATTAATTGACAAGAAAAGTTCATTTATAGTCACTCATTCCTTTGAAAGCGTTATTATTGGTTTTAAATAATTTATAATCTCATTATTGATTTTAAGTTCAATTTTCTTATAATTTTGGTTAAAACAGAATATAATTGAATGTTTACCTCGAGAAACGTGACGCGAAAGCCATCCATTGACAACAAAAGTTTATTTATAGTCACTCATGCCTTCGGAAGCCTTATTACTCGTTTTAAATAATTTCATAGTCTCATTATTGATTTTAAGTTGAATATTCTTACATTTTTGGTTAACAAAGATTATAATTGAATGTTTGCCTCGAGAAACATGAAGCGAAAGCGATCTATTGACAAGAAAAGTTCATTTATAGTCATTCATTCATTTGAAAACGTTATTATCGATTTTAAATGGATTTATAATCTCATTATTGATTTTAAGTTGAATTTTCTTATAATTTTGGTTAAAACAGAATATAATTGAATGTTTGCCTTGAGAAACGTGATGCGAAAGCCATCCATTGACAACAAAAGTTTATTTTTAGTCTCTCATGCCTTCAGAAGCTTTATTACTCGCTTTAAATACTTTTATAGTCTCAATATTGATTTTAAGTTGAATTTTCTTACATTTTTCATTAAAACAGATTATAATTGAATGTTTGCCTCAGAAAACATGAAGGGAAAGCCATAGATTGAGAAGAAAAGTTTATTTATTGCCACTCATGCCTTCAAAAGCGTTATTACTGGCTTTAAATGGATTTATAATCTCATTATTGATTTTAAGTTAAATTTCTTACAATTTCGGTTAAAACAAAATATAATTGACTGTTTGCCACAAGAAACGTGACGCGAAAGCCATCCATTGACAAGAAAAGTTTATTTATAGTCACTTATGCCTTCGAAAGACTTATTACTCGCTTTAAATGCTTTTATATTCTCAATATTGATTTTAAGTTGAATGCTCTTACATTTTTCATTAAAACAGATTATAATTGAATGTTTTCCTCAAAAAACATGAAGCGAAAGCCATTCACTGAGAAGAAAAGTTCATTTATATTCACTTATGCCCTCAAAAGCGTTATTACTGGCTTTAAATGGATTTATAATCTCATTATTGATTTTAAGTTGAATTTTCTTATAATTTTGGTTAAAACAGAATATAATTGAATGTTTACCTCGAGAAACGTGACACGAAAGCCATCCATTGACAAGAAAGTTTATTTATAGTCACTCATGCCTTTGAAAGCCTTATTACTCGCTTTAAAAACTTTTATGGTCTCATTATTGATTTTACGTTGAATATTCTTACATTTTTGGTTAAGAAAGATTATAATTGAATGTTTGCCTCGAGAAACGTGAAGCGAAAGCCATCTATTGACAAGAAAAGTTCATTTATAGTCACTCATTCCTTTGAAAACGTTATTATTGGTTTTAAATGGATTTATAATCTCATTATTGATTTTAAGTTGAATTTTGTTATAATTTTGGTTAAAACAGAATATAATTGAATGTTTGCCTTGAGAAACGTGATGCTAAATCCATCCATTGACAACAAAAGCTTATTTATAGTCACTCATGCCTTCGAAAGCCTAATTACTCGCTTTAAATGCTTTTATAGTCTCAATATTGATTTTAAGTTGAATTTTCTTACATTTTTCATTAAAATAGATTATAATTGAATGGTTGCCTCAGAAAACATGAAGCGAAAGCCATCGATTGAGAAGAAAAGTTTATTTATTACAACCCATGCCTTCAAAAGCGTTACTACTGGCTTTAAATGGATTTATAATCTCATTATTGATTTTAAGTTGAATTTTCTTACAATTTTGGTTAAAACAAAATGTAATTGATTGTTTGCCATGAGAAACGTGACGCGAAAGCCATCCATTGACAAGAAAAGTTTATATATAGTCACTTATGCCTTCGAAAGCCTTATTACTCGCTTTAAATGCTTTTACATTCTCAATATTGATTTTAAGTTGAATTCTCTTACATTTTTGGTTGAAACAGATTATAATCGAATGGTTGTTTCGGAAAACGTGAAGCGAAATCCTTCCATTGAGAAGAAAAGTTCATTTATTGTCACTCGTGCCTTTGAAAGCGTTACTACGGGCTTTAAATGGATTTATAATCCCATTATTGATTTTAAGTTGAATTTTCTTATAATTTTGGTGACAACAGAATATAACCGAATGTTTGCCTCGAGAAACGTGACGCGAAAGCCATCCATTGACAAGAAAAGTTTATTTATAGAAACTCATGCCTTCAGAAGCCTTATTACTCGCTTTGAATGCTTTTATAGTCTCAATATTGATTTTAAGTTGAATTTTCTTACATTTCTCATTAAAACAGATTATAATTGAATGTTTGTCTCAGAAAACATGAAGCGAAAGCCATCCATTGAGAAGAAAGGTTCATTTATTGTCACTCATGCCTTCAAAAGCGTTATTACTGGCTTTAAATGGATTTATAATCTCATTATTGATTTTAAGTTGAATTTTCTTACAATTTTGGTTAAAACAAAATATAATTGACTGTTTGCCATGAGAAACGTGACGCGAAAGCCATCCATTGACAAGAAAAGTTTATTTATAGTCAGTTATGCCTTCGAAAGCCTTATTACTCGCTTTAAATGCTTTTATAGTCTTAATATTGATTTTAAGTTGAATTCTCTTACATTTTTGGTTAAAACAGATTATAATTGAATGGTTGTTTCGGAAAACATGAAGCGAAATCCTTCCATTCAGAAGAAAAGTTCATTTATTGTCACTCGTGCCTTTGAAAGCGTTACTACTGGCTTTAAATGGATTTATAATCTCATTATTGATTTTAAGTTGAATTTTCTTATAATTTTGGTAAAAACAGAATATAATTGAATGTTTGCCTCGAGAAACGTGACGCGAAAGCCATCCATTGACAACAAAAGTTTATTTATAGTCACTCATGCCTTCGGAAGCCTTATTACTCGTTTTAAATACTTTTATAGTCTCATTATTGATTTTAAGTTGAATATTCTTATATTTTTGGTTAACAAAGATTATAATTGAATGTTTGCCTCGAGAAACGTGAAGCGAAAGCCATCTATTGACAAGAAAAGTTCATTTATAGTGACTCATTCCTTTGAAAACGTTATTATTGGTTTTAAATAGATTTATAATCTCATTATTGATTTTAAGTACAATTTTCTTATAATTTTAGTTAAAACAGAATATAATTGAATGTTTGCCTTGAGAAACGTGATGCGAAAGCCATCCATTGACAACAAAAATTTATTTATAGTCACTCATGCCTTCGGAAGCCTTATTACTCGCTTTAAATGCTTTTATAGTCTCAATATTGATTTTAAGTTGAATTCTCTTATATTTTTCATTAAAACATATTATAATTGAATGTTTTTCTCAGAAAACATGAAGCGAAAGCCATCCATTGAGAAGAAAAGTTCATTTATTGTCACTCATGCCTTCAAAAGCGTTATTACTAACTTTAAATGGATTTATAATCTCGTTATTGATTTTAAGTTGAATTTTCTTACAATTTTGGTTAAAACAAAATATAATTGACTGTTTGCCTCGAGAAACGTGACGCAAAAACCATCCATTGACAGCAAAAGTTTATTTATAGTCACTCATGCCTTTGAAAGCCTTATTACTCGCTTTAAAAACTTTTATGGTCTCATTATTGATTTTACGTTGAATATTATTATTGATTTTACGTTGAATATTCTTACATTTTTGGTTAACAAAGATTATAATTGAATGTTTGCCTCGAGAAACGTGAAGCGAAAGCCATCTATTGACAAGAAAAGTTCATTTATAGTCACTCATTCCTTTGAAAACGTTATTACTAACTTTAAATGGATTTATAATCTCGTTATTGATTTTAAGTTGAATTTTCTTACAATTTTGGTTAAAACAAAATATAATTGACTGTTTGCCTCGAGAAACGTGACGCAAAAGCCATCCATTGACAACAAAAGTTTATATATAGTCACTCATGCCTTCGGAAGCCTTATTACTCGCTTTAAATGCTTTTATAGTCTCAATATTGATTTTAAGTTGAATATTCTTACATTTTTGGTTAACAAAGATTATAATTGAATGTTTTCCTCAAAAAACATGAAGCGAAAGCCATCCATTGAGAAGAAAAGTTCATTTATTGTCACTCATGCCTTCAAAAGCGTTATTACTGGCTTTAAATGGATTTATAATCTCATTATTGATTTTAAGTTGAATTTTCTTATAATTTTGGCGAAAACAGAATATAATTGAATGTTTGCCTCGAGAAACGTGACACGAAAGCCATCCATTGATAAGAAAGTTTATTTATAGTCACTCATGCCTTTGGAAGCCTTATTACTCGCTTTAAATACTTTTATATTCTCATTATTGATTTTAAGTTGAATATTCTTACATTTTTGGTTAAGAAAGATTATAATTGAATGTTTGCCTCGGGAAACATGAAGCGAAAGCCATTAATTGACTAGAAAAGTTCATTTATAGTCACTCATTCCTTTGAAAGCGTTATTATTGGTTTTAAATAATTTATAATCTCATTATTGATTTTAAGTTCAATTTTCTTATAATTTTGGTTAAAACAGAATATAATTGAATGTTTACCTCGAGAAACGTGACGCGAAAGCCATCCATTGACAACAAAAGTTTATTTATAGTCACTCATGCCTTCGGAAGCCTTATTACTCGTTTTAAATAATTTCATAGTCTCATTATTGATTTTAAGTTGAATATTCTTACATTTTTGGTTAACAAAGATTATAATTGAATGTTTGCCTCGAGAAACATGAAGCGAAAGCGATCTATTGACAAGAAAAGTTCATTTATAGTCATTCATTCATTTGAAAACGTTATTATCGATTTTAAATGGATTTATAATCTCATTATTGATTTTAAGTTGAATTTTCTTATAATTTTGGTTAAAACAGAATATAATTGAATGTTTGCCTTGAGAAACGTGATGCGAAAGCCATCCATTGACAACAAAAGTTTATTTTTAGTCTCTCATGCCTTCAGAAGCTTTATTACTCGCTTTAAATACTTTTATAGTCTCAATATTGATTTTAAGTTGAATTTTCTTACATTTTTCATTAAAACAGATTATAATTGAATGTTTGCCTCAGAAAACATGAAGGGAAAGCCATAGATTGAGAAGAAAAGTTTATTTATTGCCACTCATGCCTTCAAAAGCGTTATTACTGGCTTTAAATGGATTTATAATCTCATTATTGATTTTAAGTTAAATTTCTTACAATTTCGGTTAAAACAAAATATAATTGACTGTTTGCCACAAGAAACGTGACGCGAAAGCCATCCATTGACAAGAAAAGTTTATTTATAGTCACTTATGCCTTCGAAAGACTTATTACTCGCTTTAAATGCTTTTATATTCTCAATATTGATTTTAAGTTGAATGCTCTTACATTTTTCATTAAAACAGATTATAATTGAATGTTTTCCTCAAAAAACATGAAGCGAAAGCCATTCACTGAGAAGAAAAGTTCATTTATATTCACTTATGCCCTCAAAAGCGTTATTACTGGCTTTAAATGGATTTATAATCTCATTATTGATTTTAAGTTGAATTTTCTTATAATTTTGGTTAAAACAGAATATAATTGAATGTTTACCTCGAGAAACGTGACACGAAAGCCATCCATTGACAAGAAAGTTTATTTATAGTCACTCATGAATTTGAAAGCCTTATTACTCGCTTTAAAAACTTTTATGGTCTCATTATTGATTTTACGTTGAATATTCTTACATTTTTGGTTAAGAAAGATTATAATTGAATGTTTGCCTCGAGAAACGTGAAGCGAAAGCCATCTATTGACAAGAAAAGTTCATTTATAGTCACTCATTCCTTTGAAAACGTTATTATTGGTTTTAAATGGATTTATAATCTCATTATTGATTTTAAGTTGAATTTTGTTATAATTTTGGTTAAAACAGAATATAATTGAATGTTTGCCTTGAGAAACGTGATGCTAAATCCATCCATTGACAACAAAAGCTTATTTATAGTCACTCATGCCTTCGAAAGCCTAATTACTCGCTTTAAATGCTTTTATAGTCTCAATATTGATTTTAAGTTGAATTTTCTTACATTTTTCATTAAAATAGATTATAATTGAATGGTTGCCTCAGAAAACATGAAGCGAAAGCCATCGATTGAGAAGAAAAGTTTATTTATTACAACCCATGCCTTCAAAAGCGTTACTACTGGCTTTAAATGGATTTATAATCTCATTATTGATTTTAAGTTGAATTTTCTTACAATTTTGGTTAAAACAAAATGTAATTGATTGTTTGCCATGAGAAACGTGACGCGAAAGCCATCCATTGACAAGAAAAGTTTATATATAGTCACTTATGCCTTCGAAAGCCTTATTACTCGCTTTAAATGCTTTTACATTCTCAATATTGATTTTAAGTTGAATTCTCTTACATTTTTGGTTGAAACAGATTATAATCGAATGGTTGTTTCGGAAAACGTGAAGCGAAATCCTTCCATTGAGAAGAAAAGTTCATTTATTGTCACTCGTGCCTTTGAAAGCGTTACTACGGGCTTTAAATGGATTTATAATCCCATTATTGATTTTAAGTTGAATTTTCTTATAATTTTGGTGACAACAGAATATAACCGAATGTTTGCCTCGAGAAACGTGACGCGAAAGCCATCCATTGACAAGAAAAGTTTATTTATAGAAACTCATGCCTTCAGAAGCCTTATTACTCGCTTTGAATGCTTTTATAGTCTCAATATTGATTTTAAGTTGAATTTTCTTACATTTCTCATTAAAACAGATTATAATTGAATGTTTGTCTCAGAAAACATGAAGCGAAAGCCATCCATTGAGAAGAAAAGTTCATTTATTGTCACTCATGCCTTCAAAAGCGTTATTACTGGCTTTAAATGGATTTATAATCTCATTATTGATTTTAAGTTGAATTTTCTTACAATTTTGGTTAAAACAAAATATAATTGACTGTTTGCCATGAGAAACGTGACGCGAAAGCCATCCATTGACAAGAAAAGTTTATTTATAGTCAGTTATGCCTTCGAAAGCCTTATTACTCGCTTTAAATGCTTTTATAGTCTTAATATTGATTTTAAGTTGAATTCTCTTACATTTTTGGTTAAAACAGATTATAATTGAATGGTTGTTTCGGAAAACACGAAGCGAAATCCTTCCATTCAGAAGAAAAGTTCATTTATTGTCACTCGTGCCTTTGAAAGCGTTACTACTGGCTTTAAATGGATTTATAATCTCATTATTGATTTTAAGTTGAATTTTCTTACAATTTTGGTTAAAACAAAATATAATTGACTGTTTGCCTCGAGAAACGTGACGCAAAAGCCATCCATTGACAACAAAAGTTTATTTATAGTCACTCATGCCTTTGAAAGCCTTATTACTCGCTTTAAAAACTTTTATGGTCTCATTATTGATTTTACGTTGAATATTATTATTGATTTTACGTTGAATATTCTTACATTTTTGGTTAACAAAGATTATAATTGAATGTTTACCTCGAGAAACGTGAAGCGAAAGCCATCTATTGACAAGAAAAGTTCATTTATAGTCACTCATTCCTTTGAAAACGTTATTACTAACTTTAAATGGATTTATAATCTCGTTATTGATTTTAAGTTGAATTTTCTTACAATTTTGGTTAAAACAAAATATAATTGACTGTTTGCCTCGAGAAACGTGACGCAAAAGCCATCCATTGACAACAAAAGTTTATTTATAGTCACTCATGCCTTCGGAAGCCTTATTACTCGCTTTAAATGCTTTTATAGTCTCAATATTGATTTTAAGTTGAATATTCTTACATTTTTGGTTAACAAAGATTATAATTGAATGTTTTCCTCAAAAAACATGAAGCGAAAGCCATCCATTGAGAAGAAAAGTTCATTTATTGTCACTCATGCCTTCAAAAGCGTTATTACTGGCTTTAAATGGATTTATAATCTCATTATTTATTTTAAGTTGAATTTTCTTATAATTTTGGCGAAAACAGAATATAATTGAATGTTTGCCTCGAGAAACGTGACACGAAAGCCATCCATTGATAAGAAAGTTTATTTATAGTCACTCATGCCTTTGGAAGCCTTATTACTCGCTTTAAATACTTTTATATTCTCATTATTGATTTTAAGTTGAATATTCTTACATTTTTGGTTAAGAAAGATTATAATTGAATGTTTGCCTCGGGAAACATGAAGCGAAAGCCATTAATGGACAAGAAAAGTTCATTTATAGTCACTCATTCCTTTGAAAGCGTTATTATTGGTTTTAAATAATTTATAATCTCATTATTGATTTTAAGTTCAATTTTCTTATAATTTTGGTTAAAACAGAATATAATTGAATGTTTACCTCGAGAAACGTGACGCGAAAGCCATCCATTGACAACAAAAGTTTATTTATAGTCACTCATGCCTTCGGAAGCCTTATTACTCGTTTTAAATAATTTCATAGTCTCATTATTGATTTTAAGTTGAATATTCTTACATTTTTGGTTAACAAAGATTATAATTGAATGTTTGCCTCGAGAAACCTGAAGCGAAAGCGATCTATTGACAAGAAAAGTTCATTTATAGTCATTCATTCCTTTGAAAACGTTATTATCGATTTTAAATGGATTTATAATCTCATTATTGATTTTAAGTTGAATTTTCTTATAATTTTGGTGAAAACAGAATATAATTGAATGTTTGCCTTGAGAAACGTGATGCGAAAGCCATCCATTGACAACAAAAGTTTATTTTTAGTCTCTCATGCCTTCGGAAGCCTTATTACTCGCTTTAAATACTTTTATAGTCTCAATATTGATTTTAAGTTGAATTTTCTTACATTTTTCATTAAAACAGATTATAATTGAATGTTTGCCTCAGAAAACATGAAGGGAAAGCCATCGATTGAGAAGAAAAGTTTATTTATTGCCACTCATGCCTTCAAAAGCGTTATTACTGGCTTTAAATGGATTTATAATCTCATTATTGATTTTAAGTTGAATTTCTTGCAATTTCGGTTAAAACAAAATATAATTGACTGTTTGCCACGAGAAACGTGACGCGAAAGCCATCCATTGACAAGAAAAGTTTATTTATAGTCACTTATGCCTTCGAAAGCCTTATTACTCGCTTTAAATGCTTTTATATTCTCAATATTGATTTTAAGTTGAATTCTCTTACATTTTTCATTAAAACAGATTATAATTGAATGTTTTCCTCAAAAAACATGAAGCGAAAGCCATCCACTGAGAAGAAAAGTTCATTTATATTCACTCATGCCCACAAAAGCGTTATTACTGGCTTTAAATGGATTTATAATCTCATTATTGATTTTAAGTTGAATTTTCTTATAATTTTGGTTAAAACAGAATATAATTGAATGTTTACCTCGAGAAACGTGACACGAAAGCCATCCATTGACAAGAAAGTTTATTTATAGTCACTCATGCCTTTGAAAGCCTTATTACTCGCTTTAAAAACTTTTATGGTCTCATTATTGATTTTACGTTGAATATTCTTACATTTTTGGTTAAGAAAGATTATAATTGAATGTTTGCCTCGAGAAACGTGAAGCGAAAGCCATCTATTGACAAGAAAAGTTCATTTATAGTCACTCATTCCTTTGAAAACGTTATTATTGGTTTTAAATGGATTTATAATCTCATTATTGATTTTAAGTTGAATTTTGTTATAATTTTGGTTAAAACAGAATATAATTGAATGTTTGCCTTGAGAAACGTGATGCTAAATCCATCCATTGACAACAAAAGCTTATTTATAGTCACTCATGCCTTCGAAAGCCTAATTACTCGCTTTAAATGCTTTTATAGTCTCAATATTGATTTTAAGATGAATTTTCTTACATTTTTCATTAAAATAGATTATAATTGAATGGTTGCCTCAGAAAACATGAAGCGAAAGCCATCGATTGAGAAGAAAAGTTTATTTATTGCAACCCATGCCTTCAAAAGCGTTACTACTGGCTTTAAATGGATTTATAATCTCATTATTGATTTTAAGTTGAATTTTCTTACAATTTTGGTTAAAACAAAATGTAATTGATTGTTTGCCATGAGAAACGTGACGCGAAAGCCATCCATTGACAAGAAAAGTTTATATATAGTCACTCATGCCTTCGAAAGCCTTATTACTCGCTTTAAATGCTTTTACATTCTCAATATTGATTTTAAGTTGAATTCTCTTACATTTTTGTTGAAACAGATTATAATCGAATGGTTGTTTCGGAAAACGTGAAGCGAAATCCTTCCATTGAGAAGAAAAGTTCATTTATTGTCACTCGTGCCTTTGAAAGCGTTACTACGGGCTTTAAATGGATTTATAATCCCATTATTCATTTTAAGTTGAATTTTCTTACAATTTTGGTTAAAACAAAATATAATTGACTGTTTGCCATGAGAAACGTGACGCGAAAGCCATCCATTGACAAGAAAAGTTTATTTATAGTCAGTTATGCCTTCGAAAGCCTTATTACTCGCTTTAAATGCTTTTATAGTCTTAATATTGATTTTACGTTGAATTCTCTTACATTTTTGGTTAAAACAGATTATAAATGAATGGTTGTTTCGGAAAACATGAAGCGAAATCCTTCCATTCAGAAGAAAAGTTCATTTATTGTCACTCGTGCCTTTGAAAGCGTTACTACTGGCTTTAAATGGATTTATAATCTCATTATTGATTTTAAGTTGAATTTTCTTATAATTTTGGTAAAAACAGAATATAATTGAATGTTTGCCTCGAGAAACGTGACGCGAAAGCCATCCATTGACAACAAAAGTTTATTTATAGTCACTCATGCCTTCGGAAGCCTTATTACTCGTTTTAAATACTTTTATAGTCTCATTATTGATTTTAAGTTGAATATTCTTATATTTTTGGTTAACAAAGATTATAATTGAATGTTTGCCTCGAGAAACGTGAAGCGAAAGCCATCTATTGACAAGAAAAGTTCATTTATAGTGACTCATTCCTTTGAAAACGTTATTATTGGTTTTAAATAGATTTATAATCTCATTATTGATTTTAAGTACAATTCTCTTATAATTTTGGTTAAAACAGAATATAATTGAATGTTTGCCTTGAGAAACGTGATGCGAAAGCCATCCATTGACAACAAAAATTTATTTATAATCACTCATGCCTTCGGAAGCCTTATTACTCGCTATAAATGCTTTTATAGTCTCAATATTGATTTTAAGTTGAATTCTCTTATATTTTGCATTAAAACATATTATAATTGAATGTTTTTCTCAGAAAATATGAAGCGAAAGCCATCCATTGAGAAGAAAAGTTCATTTATTGTCACTCATGCCTTCAAAAACGTTATTACTAACTTTAAATGGATTTATAATCTCGTTATTGATTTTAAGTTGAATTTTCTTACAATTTTGGTTAAAACAAAATATAATTGACTGTTTGCCTCGAGAAACGTGACGCAAAAGCCATCCATTGACAACAAAAGTTTATTTATAGCCACTCATACCTTCGGAAGCCTTATTACTCGCTTTAAATGCTTTTATAGTCTCAATATTGATTTTAAGTTGAATATTTTTACGTTTTTGGTTAACAAAGATTATAATTGAATGTTTACCTCGGGAAACGTGAAGCGAAAGCCATCTATTGATAAGAAAAGTTCATTTATAGTCACTCTTTCCTTTGAAAACGTTATTATTGATTTAAAATGGATTTATAATCTCATTATTGATTTTAAGTTGAATTTTCTTATAATTTTGGTTAAAACAGAATATAATTGAATGTTTGCCTTGAGAAACGTGATGCGAAAGCCATCCATTGACAACAAAAGTTTATTTTTAGTCTCTCATGCCTTCGGAAGCCTTATTACTCGCTTTAAATACTTTTATAGTCTCAATATTGATTTTAAGTTGAATTTTCTTACGTTTTTCATTAAAACAGATTATAATTGAATGTTTGCCTCAGAAAACATGAAGGGAAAGCCATCGATTGAGAAGAAAAGTTTATTTATTGCCACTCATGCCTTCAAAAGCGTTATTACTAGCTTTAAATGGATTTATAATCTCATTATTGATTTTAAGTTGAATTTCTTACAATTTCGGTTAAAACAAAATATAATTGACTGTTTGCCACGAGAAACGTGACGCGAAAGCCATCCATTGACAAGAAAAGTTTATTTATAGTCACTTATGCCTTCGAAAGCCTTATTACTCGCTTTAAATGCTTTTATATTCTCAATATTGATTTTAAGTTGAATTCTCTTACATTTTTCATTAAAACAGATTATAATTGAATGTTTTCCTCAAAAAACATGAAGCGAAAGCCATCCACTGAGAAGAAAAGTTCATTTATATTCACTCATGCCCTCAAAAGCGTTATTACTGGCTTTAAATGGATTTATAATCTCATTATTGATTTTAAGTTGAATTTTCTTATAATTTTGGTTAAAACAGAATATAATTGAATGTTTACCTCGAGAAACGTGACCCGAAAACCATCCATTGACAAGAAAGTTTATTTATAGTCACTCATGCCTTTGAAAGCCTTATTACTCGCTTTAAAAACTTTTATGGTCTCATTATTGATTTTACGTTGAATATTCTTACATTTTTGGTTAACAAAGATTATAATTGAATGTTTGCCTCGAGAAATGTGAAGCGAACGCCATCTATTGACAAGAAAAGTTCATTTATAGTCACTCATTCCTTTGAAAACGTTATTATTGGTTTTAAATGTATTTATAATCTCATTATTGATTTTAAGTTGAATTTTGTTATAATTTTGGTTAAAACAGAATATAATTGAATGTTTGCCTTGAGAAACGTGATGCTAAATCCATCCATTGACAACAAAAGCTTATTTATAGTCACTCATGTCTTCGAAAGCCTAATTACTCGCTTTAAATGCTTTTATAGTCTCAATATTGATTTTAAGTTGAATTTTCTTACATTTTTCATTAAAATAGATTATAATTGAATGGTTGCCTTAGAAAACATGAAGCGAAAGCCATCGATTGAGAAGAAAAGTTTATTTATTGCAACTCATGCCTTTGAAAGCGTTACTACTGGCTTTAAATGGATTTATAATCTCATTATTGATTTTAAGTTGAATTTTCTTACAATTTTGGTTAAAACAAAATGTAATTGATTGTTTTCCATGAGAAACGTGACGCGAAAGCCATCCATTGACAAGAAAAGTTTATATATAGTCACTTATGCCTTCGAAAGCCTTATTACTCGCTTTAAATGCTTTTACATTCTCAATATTGATTTTAAGTTGAATTCTCTTACATTTTTGGTTGAAACAGATTATAATCGAATGGTTGTTTCGAAAAACGTGAAGCGAAATCCTTCCATTGAGAAGAAAAGTTCATTTATTGTCACTCGTGCCTTTGAAAGCGTTACTGCGGGCTTTAAATGGATTTATAATCCCATTATTGATTTTAAGTTGAATTTTCTTATAATTTTGGTGACAACAGAATATAACCGAATGTTTGCCTCGAGAAACGTGACGCGAAAGCCATCCATTGACAAGAAAAGTTTATTTATAGAAACTCATGCCTTCAGAAGCCTTATTACTCGCTTTGAATGCTTTTATAGTCTCAATATTGATTTTAAGTTGAATTTTCTTACATTTCTCATTAAAACAGATTATAATTGAATGTTTGTCTCAGAAAACATGAAGCGAAAGCCATCCATTGAGAAGAAAAGTTCATTTATTGTCACTCATGCCTTCAAAAGCGTTATTATTGGCTTTAAATGGATTTATAGTCTCATTATTGATTTTAAGTTGAATTTTCTTACAATTTTGGTTAAAACAAAATATAATTGACTGTTTGCCATGAGAAATGTGACGCGAAAGCCATCCATTGACAAGAAAAGTTTATTTATAGTCAGTTATGCCTTCGAAAGCCTTATTACTCGCTTTAAATGCTTTTATAGTCTTAATATTGATTTTAAGTTGAATTCTCTTACATTTTTGGTTAAAACAGATTATAATTGAATGGTTGTTTCGGAAAACATGAAGCGAAATCCTTCCATTCAGAAGAAAAGTTCATTTATTGTCACTCGTGCCTTTGAAAGCGTTACTACTGGCTTTAAATGGATTTATAATCTCATTATTGATTTTAAGTTGAATTTTCTTATAATTTTGGTAAAAACAGAATATAATTGAATGTTTGCCTCGAGAAACGTGACGCGAAAGCCATCCATTGACAACAAAAGTTTATTTATAGTCACTCATGCCTTCGGAAGCCTTATTACTCGTTTTAAATACTTTTATAGTCTCATTATTGATTTTAAGTTGAATATTCTTATATTTTTGGTTAACAAAGATTATAATTGAATGTTTGCCTCGAGAAACGTGAAGCGAAAGCCATCTATTGACAAGAAAAGTTCATTTATAGTGACTCATTCCTTTGAAAACGTTATTATTGGTTTTAAATAGATTTATAATCTCATTATTGATTTTAAGTACAATTTTCTTATAATTTTGGTTAAAACAGAATATAATTGAATGTTTGCCTTGAGAAACGTGATGCGAAAGCCATCCATTGACAACAAAAATTTATTTATAGTCACTCATGCCTTCGGAAGCCTTATTACTCGCTTTAAATGCTTTTATAGTCTCAATATTGGTTTTAAGTTGAATTCTCTTATATTTTTCATTAAAACATATTATAATTGAATGTTTTTCTCAGAAAACATGAAGCGAAAGCCATCCATTGAGAAGAAAAGTTCATTTATTGTCACTCATGCCTTCAAAAGCGTTATTACTAACTTTAAATGGATTTATAATCTCGTTATTGATTTTAAGTTGATTTTCTTACAATTTTGGTTAAAACAAAATATAATTGACTGTTTGCCTCGAGAAACGTGACGCAAAAGCCATCCATTGACAACAAAAGTTTATTTATAGTCACTCATGCCTTCGGAAGCCTTATTACTCGCTTTAAATGCTTTTATAGTCTCAATATTGATTTTAAGTTGAATATTCTTACATTTTTGGTTAACAAAGATTATAATTGAATGTTTGCCTCGGGAAACTTGAAGCAAAAGCCATCTATTGACAAGAAAAGTTCATTTGTTGTCACTCTTTCCTTTGAAAGCGTTATTACTGGCTTTAAATGGATTTATAATCTCATTATTGATTTTAAGTTGAATTTTCTTATAATTTTGGTTAAAACAGAATATAATTGAATGTTTACCTCGAGAAACGTGACACGAAAGCCATCCATTGATAAGAAAGTTTATTTATAGTTACCCATGCCTTCGGAAGCCTTATTACTCGCTTTAAATACTTTTATAGTCTCATTATTGATTTTAAGTTGAATATTCTTACATTTTTGGTTAAGAAAGATTATAATTGAATGTTTGCCTCAGAAAACATGAAGCAAAAGCCATTTATTGACAAGAAAAGTTCATTTATAGTCACTCATTCCTTTGAAAACGTTATTATTGGTTTTAAATGGATTTATAATCTCATTATTGATTTTAAGTTGAATTTTCTTACAATTTTGGTTAAAACAAAATATTATTGACTGTTTGTCTTGAGAAACGTGACGCAAAAGCCATCCATTGACAAGAAAAGTTTATTTGTAGTCACTTATGCCTTCGAAAGCCTTATTACTCGCTTTAAATGCTTTTATAGTCACAATATTGATTTTAAGTTGAATTCTCTTACATTTTTTGTTAAAACAGATTATAATTGAACGGTTGTTTCGGAAAACGTGAAGCGAAATCCTTCCATTGTGAAGAAAAGTTCATTTATTGTCACTCGTGCCTTCGAAAGCGTTACTGCTGGCTTTAAATGGATTTATTATCTCATTATTGATTTTAAGTTGAATTTTCTTATAATTTTGGTAAGAACAGAATATAATTGAATGTTTGCCTTGAGAAACGTGACGCGAAAGTCATCCATTGACAACAAAAGTTTATTTATAGTCACTCATGCCTTCGGAAGCCTTATTACTCGCTTCAAATACTTTTATAGTCTCATTATTGATTTTAAGTTGAATATTCTTACATTTTTGGTTAACAAAGATTATAATTGAATGTTTGCCTCGGGAAACGTGAAGCGAAAGCCATCTATTGACAAGAAAAGTTCATTTATAGTCACTCATTCCTTTGAAAACGTTATTATTGGTTTTAAATGGATTTATAATCTCATTATTGATTTTAAGTTGAATTTTCTTATAATTTTGGTTAAAACATAATATAATTGAATGTTTACCTCGAGATACGTGACACGAAAAACATCCATTGATAAGAAAGTTTATTTATAGTCACTCATGCCTTCGGAAGCCTTATTACTCGCTTTAAATACTTTTATAGTCTCAGTATTGATTTTAAGTTGAATATTCTTACATTTTTGGTTAAGAAAGATTATAATTGAATGTTTGCCTCGGGAAACATGAAGCGAAAGCCATTTATTGACAAGAAAAGTTCATTTATAGTCACTCATTCCTTTGAAAGCGTTATTATTGGTTTTAAATGAATTTATAATCTCATTATTGATTTTAAGTTCAATTTTCTTATAATTTTGGTTAAAACAGAATGTAATTGAATGTTTGCCTCAAGAAACGTGACGCGAAAGCCATCCATTGATAACAAAAGTTTATTTATAGTCACTCATACCTTCGGAAGCCTTATTACTCGCTTTAAATACTTTTATAGTCTCATTATTGATTTTAAGATGAATATTCTTAGATTTTTGGTTAAGAAAGATTATAATTGAATGTTTACCTCGAGAAACGTGAAACGAAAGCCATCTATTGACAAGAAAAGTTCATTTATAGTCACTCATTCCTTTGAAAACGTTATTATTGATTTAAAATGGATTTATAATCTCATTATTGATTTTAAGTTGAATTTTCTTATAATTTTGGTTAAAACAGAATATAATTGAATGTTTGCCTTGAGAAACGTCATGTGAAAGCCATCCATTGACAACAAAAGTTTATTTATTGTCACTCATGCCTTCGGAAGCCTTATTACTCACTTTAAATGCTTTTATAGTCTCAATATAGATTTTAAGTTGAATTTTCTTACATTTTTGGGTAAAAAAATTTATAATTGAATGGTTGCCTCAGAAAATGTGAAGCAAAAGCCATCCATTGAGAAGAAAAGTTAATTGATTATTACTCGTGCCTTTGAAAGCGTTATTACTGGCTTGAAATGGATTTATAATCTCATTATTGATTTTAAGTTTAATTTTCTTATAATTTTGGTGAAAATAGAATATAATTGAATGTTTGCCTCGAGAAACGTGACGCGAAAGCCATCCATTGACAAGAAAAGTTTATTTATAGACACTCATGCCTTCGGAAGCCTTATTACTCGCTTTAAATACTTTTATAGTCTCATTATTGATTTTAAGTTGAATATTCTTACATTTTTGGCTAAGAAAGATTATAATTGAATGTTTGCCTCGGGAAACATGAAGCGAAAGCCATTTATTGACAAGAAAAGTTCATTTATAGTCACTTATTCCTTTGAAAGCGTTATTATTAGTTTTAAATTGATTTATAATCTTATTATTGATTTTAAGTTGAATTTTCTTATAATTTTGGTTAAAACATATTATAATTGAATGTTTGCCTCGGGAAACGTGAAGCGAAAGCCATCTATTGACAAGAAAAGTTCATTTATAGTCACTCATTCCTTTGAAAACGTTATTATTGATTTAAAATGGATTTATAATCTCATTATTGATTTTAAGTTGAATTTTCTTATAATTTTGGTTACAACATAATATAATTGAATGTTTGCCTTGAGAAACGTTATGCGTAAGCCATCCATTGACATCAAAAGTTTATTTATAGTCACTCATGCCTTCTGAAGCCTTATTACTCACTTTAAATGCTTTTATAGTCTCAATATAGATTTTAAGTTGATTTTTCTTACATTTTTAGGTAAAACAGATTATAATTGAATGGTTGCCTCAGAAAATGTGAAGCGAAAGCCATCCATCGAGATGAAAGTTCATTTATTGTCACTCGTGCCTTCAAAAGCGTTATTACTGGCTTTAAATGGATTTATAATCTCATTATTGATTTTAAGTTTAATTTTCTTACAATTTTGGTTAAAACAAAATATAATTGACTGTTTGCCTCGAGAAACGTGACCCGAAAGCCATCCATTGACAACAAAGGTTTATTTATAGTCACTCATGCCTTCGGAAGCCTTATAACTCGCTTTAAATGCTTTTATAGTCTCAATATTGATTTTAAGCTGAATATTCTTTCATTTTTGGTTCAGAAAGATTATAATTGAATGTTTGCCTCGAGAAACATGAAGCGAAAGTCATTTATTGACAAGAAAAGTTCATTTATAGTCACTCATTCCTTTGAAAGCATTATTATTGGTTTTAAATGGATTTATAATCTCGTTATTGATTTTAAGTTGAATTTTCTTATAATTTTGGTTAAAACAGATTATAATTGAACGTTTACCTCGAGAAACGTTATGCGAAAGCCATCCATTGACAACAAAAGTTTATTTATAGTCACTCATGCCTTCGGAAGCCTTATTACTCGCTTTAAATGCTTTTATAGTCTCAATATAGATTTTAAGTTGAATTTTCTTACATTTTTGGGTAAAATAATTTATAATTGAATGGTTGCCTCAGAAAATGTGAAGCAAAAGTCATCCATTGAGAAGAAAAGTTCATTTATTATCACTCGTGCCTTTGAAAGCGTTATTACTGGCTTTAAATGGATTTATAATCTCATTATTGATTTTAAGTTGAATTTTCTTATAATTTTGGTGAAAACTGAATATAATTGAATGTTTGCCTCGAGAAACGTGACGCGAAAGCCATCTATTGACAAGAAAAGTTTATTTATAGACACTCATGCCTTCGGAAGCCTTATTACTCGCTTTAAATACTTTTATAGTCTCATTATTGATTTTAAGTTGAATATTCTTATATTTTTGGTTAACAAAGATTATAATTGAATGTTTGCCTCGGGAAACGTGAAGCGAAAGCCATCTATTGACAAGAAAAGTTCATTTATAGTCACTCATTCCTTTGAAAATGTTATTATTGGTTTTAAATGGATTTATAATCTCATTATTGATTTTAAGTTCAATTTTCTTATAATTTTGGTTAAAACAGAATATAATTGAATGTTTGCCTTGAGAAACGTGATGCGAAATCCATCCATTGACAACAAAAGCTTATTTATAGTCACTCATGCCTTCGGAAGCCTTATTACTCGCTTTAAATACTTTTATAGTCTCATTATTGATTTTAAGTTGAATATTCTTACATTTTTGGTTAAGAAAGATTATAATTGAATGTTTGCCTCAAGAAACATGAAGCGAAAGCCATTTATTGACAAGAAAAGTTCATTTATAGTCACTCATTCCTTTGAAAGCGTTATTATTGGTATTAAATGAATTTATAATCTCATTATTGATTTTAAGTTCAATTTTCTTATAATTTTGGTTAAAACAGAATGTAATTGAATGTTTGCCTCAAGAAACGTGACGCGAAAGCCATCCATTGACAACAAAAGATTATTTATAGTCACTCATACCTTCGGAAGCCTTATTACTCGCTTTAAATACTTTTATAGTCTCATTATTGATTTTAAGATGAATATTCTTAGATTTTTGGTTAAGAAAGATTATAATTGAATGTTTACCTCGAGAAACGTTAAACGAAAGCCATCTATTGACAAGAAAAGTTCATTTATAGTCACTCATTCCTTTGAAAACGTTATTATTGGTTTTAAATGGATTTATAATCTCATTATTGATTTTAAGTTGAATTTTCTTATAATTTTGGTTAAAACATAATATAATTGAATGTTTACCTCGAGATACGTGACACGAAAAACATCCATTGATAAGAAAGTTTATTTATAGTCACTCATGCCTTCGGAAGCCTTATTACTCGCTTTAAATACTTTTATAGTCTCAGTATTGATTTTAAGTTGAATATTCTTACATTTTTGGTTAAGAAAGATTATAATTGATTGTTTGCCTCGGGAAACATGAAGCGAAAGCCATTTATTGACAAGAAAAGTTCATTTATAGTCACTCATTCCTTTGAAAGCGTTATTATTGGTTTTAAATGAATTTATAATCTCATTATTGATTTTAAGTTCAATTTTCTTATAATTTTGGTTAAAACAGAATGTAATTGAATGTTTGCCTCAAGAAACGTGACGCGAAAGCCATCCATTGATAACAAAAGTTTATTTATAGTCACTCATACCTTCGGAAGCCTTATTACTCGCTTTAAATACTTTTATAGTCTCATTATTGATTTTAAGATGAATATTCTTAGATTTTTGGTTAAGAAAGATTATAATTGAATGTTTACCTCGAGAAACGTGAAACGAAAGCCATCTATTGACAAGAAAAGTTCATTTATAGTCACTCATTCCTTTGAAAACGTTATTATTGATTTAAAATGGATTTATAATCTCATTATTGATTTTAAGTTGAATTTTCTTATAATTTTGGTTAAAACAGAATATAATTGAATGTTTGCCTTGAGAAACGTCATGTGAAAGCCATCCATTGACAACAAAAGTTTATTTATTGTCACTCATGCCTTCGGAAGCCTTATTACTCACTTTAAATGCTTTTATAGTCTCAATATAGATTTTAAGTTGAATTTTCTTACATTTTTGGGTAAAAAAATTTATAATTGAATGGTTGCCTCAGAAAATGTGAAGCAAAAGCCATCCATTGAGAAGAAAAGTTAATTGATTATTACTCGTGCCTTTGAAAGCGTTATTACTGGCTTGAAATGGATTTATAATCTCATTATTGATTTTAAGTTTAATTTTCTTATAATTTTGGTGAAAATAGAATATAATTGAATGTTTGCCTCGAGAAACGTGACGCGAAAGCCATCCATTGACAAGAAAAGTTTATTTATAGACACTCATGCCTTCGGAAGCCTTATTACTCGCTTTAAATACTTTTATAGTCTCATTATTGATTTTAAGTTGAATATTTTTACATTTTTGGCTAAGAAAGATTATAATTGAATGTTTGCCTCGGGAAACATGAAGCGAAAGCCATTTATTGACAAGAAAAGTTCATTTATAGTCACTTATTCCTTTGAAAGCGTTATTATTAGTTTTAAATTGATTTATAATCTTATTATTGATTTTAAGTTGAATTTTCTTATAATTTTGGTTAAAACATATTATAATTGAATGTTTGCCTCGGGAAACGTGAAGCGAAAGCCATCTATTGACAAGAAAAGTTCATTTATAGTCACTCATTCCTTTGAAAACGTTATTATTGATTTAAAATGGATTTATAATCTCATTATTGATTTTAAGTTGAATTTTCTTATAATTTTGGTTACAACATAATATAATTGAATGTTTGCCTTGAGAAACGTTATGCGTAAGCCATCCATTGACATCAAAAGTTTATTTATAGTCACTCATGCCTTCTGAAGCCTTATTACTCACTTTAAATGCTTTTATAGTCTCAATATAGATTTTAAGTTGATTTTTCTTACATTTTTAGGTAAAACAGATTATAATTGAATGGTTGCCTCAGAAAATGTGAAGCGAAAGCCATCCATCGAGATGAAAGTTCATTTATTGTCACTCGTGCCTTCAAAAGCGTTATTACTGGCTTTAAATGGATTTATAATCTCATTATTGATTTTAAGTTTAATTTTCTTACAATTTTGGTTAAAACAAAATATAATTGACTGTTTGCCTCGAGAAACGTGACCCGAAAGCCATCCATTGACAACAAAGGTTTATTTATAGTCACTCATGCCTTCGGAAGCCTTATAACTCGCTTTAAATGCTTTTATAGTCTCAATATTGATTTTAAGCTGAATATTCTTTCATTTTTGGTTCAGAAAGATTATAATTGAATGTTTGCCTCGAGAAACATGAAGCGAAAGTCATTTATTGACAAGAAAAGTTCATTTATAGTCACTCATTCCTTTGAAAGCATTATTATTGGTTTTAAATGGATTTATAATCTCGTTATTGATTTTAAGTTGAATTTTCTTATAATTTTGGTTAAAACAGATTATAATTGAACGTTTACCTCGAGAAACGTTATGCGAAAGCCATCCATTGACAACAAAAGTTTATTTATAGTCACTCATGCCTTCGGAAGCCTTATTACTCGCTTTAAATGCTTTTATAGTCTCAATATAGATTTTAAGTTGAATTTTCTTACATTTTTGGGTAAAATAATTTATAATTGAATGGTTGCCTCAGAAAATGTGAAGCAAAAGTCATCCATTGAGAAGAAAAGTTCATTTATTATCACTCGTGCCTTTGAAAGCGTTATTACTGGCTTTAAATGGATTTATAATCTCATTATTGATTTTAAGTTGAATTTTCTTATAATTTTGGTGAAAACTGAATATAATTGAATGTTTGCCTCGAGAAACGTGACGCGAAAGCCATCTATTGACAAGAAAAGTTTATTTATAGACACTCATGCCTTCGGAAGCCTTATTACTCGCTTTAAATACTTTTATAGTCTCATTATTGATTTTAAGTTGAATATTCTTATATTTTTGGTTAACAAAGATTATAATTGAATGTTTGCCTCGGGAAACGTGAAGCGAAAGCCATCTATTGACAAGAAAAGTTCATTTATAGTCACTCATTCCTTTGAAAATGTTATTATTGGTTTTAAATGGATTTATAATCTCATTATTGATTTTAAGTTCAATTTTCTTATAATTTTGGTTAAAACAGAATATAATTGAATGTTTGCCTTGAGAAACGTGATGCGAAATCCATCCATTGACAACAAAAGCTTATTTATAGTCACTCATGCCTTCGGAAGCCTTATTACTCGCTTTAAATACTTTTATAGTCTCATTATTGATTTTAAGTTGAATATTCTTACATTTTTGGTTAAGAAAGATTATAATTGAATGTTTGCCTCAAGAAACATGAAGCGAAAGCCATTTATTGACAAGAAAAGTTCATTTATAGTCACTCATTCCTTTGAAAGCGTTATTATTGGTATTAAATGAATTTATAATCTCATTATTGATTTTAAGTTCAATTTTCTTATAATTTTGGTTAAAACAGAATGTAATTGAATGTTTGCCTCAAGAAACGTGACGCGAAAGCCATCCATTGACAACAAAAGATTATTTATAGTCACTCATACCTTCGGAAGCCTTATTACTCGCTTTAAATACTTTTATAGTCTCATTATTGATTTTAAGATGAATATTCTTAGATTTTTGGTTAAGAAAGATTATAATTGAATGTTTACCTCGAGAAACGTTAAACGAAAGCCATCTATTGACAAGAAAAGTTCATTTATAGTCACTCATTCCTTTGAAAACGTTATTATTGGTTTTAAATGGATTTATAATCTCATTATTGATTTTAAGTTGAATTTTCTTATAATTTTGGTTAAAACATAATATAATTGAATGTTTACCTCGAGATACGTGACACGAAAAACATCCATTGATAAGAAAGTTTATTTATAGTCACTCATGCCTTCGGAAGCCTTATTACTCGCTTTAAATACTTTTATAGTCTCAGTATTGATTTTAAGTTGAATATTGTTACATTTTTGGTTAAGAAAGATTATAATTGAATGTTTGCCTCGGGAAACATGAAGCGAAAGCCATTTATTGACAAGAAAAGTTCATTTATAGTCACTCATTCCTTTGAAAGCGTTATTATTGGTTTTAAATGAATTTATAATCTCATTATTGATTTTAAGTTCAATTTTCTTATAATTTTGGTTAAAACAGAATGTAATTGAATGTTTGCCTCAAGAAACGTGACGCGAAAGCCATCCATTGATAACAAAAGTTTATTTATAGTCACTCATACCTTCGGAAGCCTTATTACTCGCTTTAAATACTTTTATAGTCTCATTATTGATTTTAAGATGAATATTCTTAGATTTTTGGTTAAGAAAGATTATAATTGAATGTTTACCTCGAGAAACGTGAAACGAAAGCCATCTATTGACAAGAAAAGTTCATTTATAGTCACTCATTCCTTTGAAAACGTTATTATTGATTTAAAATGGATTTATAATCTCATTATTGATTTTAAGTTGACTTTTCTTATAATTTTGGTTAAAACAGAATATAATTGAATGTTTGCCTTGAGAAACGTCATGTGAAAGCCATCCATTGACAACAAAAGTTTATTTATTGTCACTCATGCCTTCGGAAGCCTTATTACTCACTTTAAATGCTTTTATAGTCTCAATATAGATTTTAAGTTGAATTTTCTTACATTTTTGGGTAAAAAAATTTATAATTGAATGGTTGCCTCAGAAAATGTGAAGCAAAAGCCATCCATTGACAAGAAAAGTTAATTTATTATTACTCGTGCCTTTGAAAGCGTTATTACTGGCTTGAAATGGATTTATAATCTCATTATTGATTTTAAGTTGAATTTTCTTATAATTTTGGTGAAAATAGAATATAATTGAATGTTTGCCTCGAGAAACGTGACGCGAAAGCCATCCATTGACAAGAAAAGTTTATTTATAGACACTCATGCCTTCGGAAGCCTTATTACTCGCTTTAAATACTTTTATAGTCTCATTATTGATTTTAAGTTGAATATTCTTACATTTTTGGTTAAGAAAGATTATAATTGAATGTTTGCCTCGGGAAACATGAAGCGAAAGCCATTTATTGACAAGAAAAGTTCATTTATAGTCACTTATTCCTTTGAAAGCGTTATTATTAGTTTTAAATTGATTTATAATCTTATTATTGATTTTAAGTTGAATTTTCTTATAATTTTGGTTAAAACATATTATAATTGAATGTTTGCCTCGGGAAACGTGAAGCGAAAGCCATCTATTGACAAGAAAAGTTCATTTATAGTCACTCATTCCTTTGAAAACATTATTATTGATTTAAAATGGATTTATAATCTCATTATTGATTTTAAGTTGAATTTTCTTATAATTTTGGTTACAACATAATATAATTGAATGTTTGCCTTGAGAAACGTTATGCGAAAGACATCCATTGACATCAAAAGTTTATTTATAGTCAGTCATGCCTTCGGAAGCCTTATTACTCACTTTAAATGCTTTTATAGTCTCAATATAGATTTTAAGTTGATTTTTCTTACATTTTTAGGTAAAACAGATTATAATTGAATGGTTGCCTCAGAAAATGTGAAGCGAAAGCCATCCATCGAGATGAAAAGTTCATTTATTGTCACTCGTGCCTTCAAAAGCGTTATTACTGGCTTTAAATGGATTTATAATCTCATTATTGATTTTAAGTTTAATTTTCTTACAATTTTGGTTAAAACAAAATATAATTGACTGTTTGCCTCGAGAAACGTGACCCGAAAGCCATCCATTGACAACAAAGGTTTATTTATAGTCACTCATGCCTTCGGAAGCCTTATAACTCGCTTTAAATGCTTTTATAGTCTCAATATTGATTTTAAGCTGAATATTCTTTCATTTTTGGTTCAGAGAGATTATAATTGAATGTTTGCCTCGGGAAACATGAAGCGAAAGTCATTTATTGACAAGAAAAGTTCATTTATAGTCACTCATTCCTTTGAAAGCATTATTATTGGTTTTAAATGGATTTATAATCTCGTTATTGATTTTAAGTTCAATTTTTTTATAATTTTGGTTAAAACAGATTATAATTGAATGTTTGCCTCGAGAAACGTTATGCGAAAGCTATCCATTGACAACAAAAGTTTATTTATAGTCACTCATGCCTTCGGAAGCCTTATTACTCGCTTTAAATGCTTTTATAGTCTCAATATAGATTTTAAGTTGAATTTTCTTACATTTTTGGGTAAAATAATTTATAATGGAATGGTTGCCTTAGAAAATGTGAAGCAAAAGTCATCCATTGAGAAGAAAAGTTCATTTATTATCACTCGTGCCTTTGAAAGCGTTATTACTGGCTTTAAATGGATTTATAATCTCATTATTGATTTTAAGTTGAATTTTCTTATAATTTTGGTGAAAACTGAATATAATTGAATGTTTGCCTCGAGAAACGTGACGCGAAAGCCATCTATTGACAAGAAAAGTTTATTTATAGACACTCATGCCTTCGGAAGCCTTATTACTCGCTTTAAATACTTTTATAGTCTCATTATTGATTTTAAGTTGAATATTCTTATATTTTTGGTTAACAAAGATTATAATTGAATGTTTGCCTCGGGAAACGTGAAGCGAAAGCCATCTATTGACAAGAAAAGTTCATTTATAGTCACTCATTCCTTTGAAAATGTTATTATTGGTTTTAAATGGATTTATAATCTCATTATTGATTTTAAGTTCAATTTTCTTATAATTTTGGTTAAAACAGAATATAATTGAATGTTTGCCTTGAGAAACGTGATGCGAAATCCATCCATTGACAACAAAAGCTTATTTATAGTCACTCATGCCTTCGGAAGCCTTATTACTCGCTTTAAATACTTTTATAGTCTCATTATTGATTTTAAATTGAATATTCTTACATTTTTGGTTAAGAAAGATTATAATTGAATGTTTCCCTCGGGAAACATGAAGCGAAAGCCATTGATTGACAAGAAAAGTTCATTTATAGTCACTCATTCCTTTGAAAGCGTTATTATTGGTTTTAAATGGATTTATAATCTCATTATTGATTTTAAGTTCAATTTTCTTATAATTTTGGTTAAAACAGAATATAATTGAATGTTTGCCTCAAGAAACGTGACGCGAAAGCCATCCATTGACAACAAAAGTTTATTTATAGTCACTCATGCCTTCGGAAGCCTTATTACTCGCTTTAAATACTTTTATAGTCTCATTATTGATTTTAAGTTGAATTTTCTTACATTTTTGGTTAACAAAGATTATAATTGAATGTTTGCCTCGAGAAACGTGAAGCGAAAGCCATCTATTAACAAGAAAAGTTCATTTATAGTCACTCATTCCTTTGAAAACGTTATTATTGATTTAAAAGGGATTTATAATCTCATTATTGATTTTAAGTTGAATTTTCTTATAATTTTGGTTAAAACAGAATATAATTGAATGTTTGCCTTGAGAAACGTTATGCGAAAGCCATCCATTGACAACAAAAGTTTATTTATAGTCACTCATGCCTTCGAAAGCCTTATTACTCGCTTTAAATGCTTTTATAGTCTCAATATAGATTTTAAGTTGAATTTTCTTACATTTTTGGGTAAAATAATTTATAATTAAATGGTTGCCTCAGAAAATGTGAAGCAAAAGCCATCCATTGAGAAGAAAAATTCTTTTATTATTACTCGTGCCTTTGAAAGCGTTATTACTTGCTTTAAATGGATTTATAATCTCATTATTGATTTTAAGTGGAATTTTCTTATAATTTTGGTGAAAACAGAATATAATTGAATGTTTGCCTCGAGAAACGTGTCGCGAAAGCCATCAATTGACAAGAAAAGTTTATTTATAGACACTCATGCCTTCGGAAGCCTTATTACTCGCTTTAAATACTTTTATAGTCTCATTATTGATTTTAAGTTGAATATTCTTACATTTTTGGTTAAGAAAGATTATAATTGAATGTTTGCCTCGGGAAACATGAAGCGAAAGCCATTTATTGACAAGAAAAGTTCATTTATAGTCACTCATTCCTTTAGAAGCGTTATTATTGGTTTTAAATGGATTTATAATCTCATTATTGATTTTAAGTTCAAGTTCTTATAATTTTGGTTGAAACAGAATATAATTGAATGTTTGCCTCGAGAAACGTGACGCGAAAGCCATCCATTGAGAAGAAAAGTTCATTTATTGTCACTCGTGCCTTGGAAAGCGTTATTGCTAGCTTTAAATGGATTTATAATCTCATTCTTGATTTTAAGTTGAATTTTCTTATAATTTTGGTGAAAATAGAATATAATTGAATGTTTGCCTCGAGAAACGTGACGCGAAAGCCGTCCATTGACAACAAAAGTTTATTTATAGACACTCATGACTTCGGAAGCCTTATTACTCGCTTTAAATACTTTTATAGTCTCATTATTGATTTTAAGTTGATATTCTTACATTTTTCGTTAAGAAAGATTATAATGGAATGTTTGCCTCGGGAAACAAAAAGCGAAAGCCATTTATTGACATGAAAAGTTCATTTATAGTCACTTATTCCTTTGAAAGCGTTATTCTTAGTTTTAAATTGATTTATAATCTTATTATTGATTTTAATTTCAATTTTCTTATAATTTTGGTTGAAACAGATTATAATTGAATGTTTGCTTCGGGAAACGTGAAGGAAAGCCATCTATTGACAAGAAAAGTTCATTTATAGTCACTCATTCCTTTGACAACGTTATTATTGATTTAAAATGGATTTGTATTCTCATTATTGATTTTAAGTTGAATTTTCTTATAATTTTGGTTAAAACAGAATATAATTGAATGTTTGCCTTGAGAAACGTTATGCGAAAGCCATCCATTGACATCAAAAGTTTATTTATAGTCACTCATGCCTTCGGAAGCCTTATTACTCGCTTTAAATGCTTTTATAGTGTCAATATAGATTTTAAGTTGATTTTTCTTACATTTTTGGGTAAAACAGATTATAATTGAATGGTTGCCTCAGAAAATGTGAAGCGAAAGCCATCCATCGAGAAGAAAAGTTCATTTATTGTCACTCGTGCCTTCAAAAGCGTTATTACTGGCTTTAAATGGATTTATAATCTCATTATTGATTTTAAGTTTAATTTTCTTACAATTTTGGTTAAAACAAAATATAATTGACTGTTTGCCTCGAGAAACGTGACCCGAAAGCCATCCATTGACAACAAAGGTTTATTTATAGTCACTCATACCTTCGGAAGCCTTATTATTCGCTTTAAATGCTTTTATAGTCTCAATATTGATTTTAAGTTGAATATTCTTTCATTTTTGGTTAAGAAAGATTATAATTGAATGTTTGCCTCGGGAAACATGAAGCGAAAGCCATTTATTGACAAGAAAAGTTCATTTATAGTCACTCATTCCTTTGAAAGCGTTATTACTGGTTTTAAATGGATTTATAATCTCGTTATTGATTTTAAGTTGAATTTTCTTATAATTTTGGTTAAAACAGATTATAATTGAATGTTTGCCTCGAGAAACGTGACGCGAAAGCCATCCATTGACAACAAAAGTTTATTTATAGTCACTCATGCCTTCGAAAGCCTTATTACTCGCTTTAAATACTTTTATTGTCGCATTATTGATTTTAAGTTGAATATTCTTACAGTTTTGGTTAACAAAGATTATAATTGAATGTTTGCCTCGGGAAACATGAAGCGAAAGCCATCTATTGACAAGACAAGTTCATTTATAGTCATTTATTCCTTTGAAAATGTTATTATTGGTTTTAAATGGATTTATAATCTCATTATTGATTTTAATTTGAATTTTCTTATAATTTTGGTTAAAACAGAATATAATTGAATGTTGACCTCGAGAAACGTGACGCAAATGCCACCCATTGCCAACAAAAGTTTATTTATAGTCACTCATGCCTTCGGAAGCCTTATTACTCGCTTTAAATACTTTTATTGTCGCATTATTGATTTTAAGTTGAGTATTCTTACAGTTTTGTTTAACAAAGATTATAATTGAATGTTTGCCTCGGGAAACATGAAGCGAAAGTCATTTATTGACAAGAAAAGTTCATTTATAGTCACTCATTCCTTTGAAAGCATTATTATTGGTTTTAAATGGATTTATAATCTCGTTATTGATTTTAAGTTGAATTTTCTTATAATTTTGGTTAAAACAGATTATAATTGAATGTTTGCCTCGAGAAACGTTATGCGAAAGCCATCCATTGACAACAAAAGTTTATTTATAGTCACTCATGCCTTCGGAAGCCTTATTACTCGCTTTAAATGCTTTTATAGTCTCAATATAGATTTTAAGTTGAATTTTCTTACATTTTTGGGTAAAATAATTTATAATTGAATGGTTGCCTCAGAAAATGTGAAGCAAAAGTCATCCATTGAGAAGAAAAGTTCATTTATTATCACTCGTGCCTTTGAAAGCGTTATTACTGGCTTTAAATGGATTTATAATCTCATTATTGATTTTAAGTTGAATTTTCTTATAATTTTGGTGAAAACTGAATATAATTGAATGTTTGCCTCGAGAAACGTGACGCGAAAGCCATCTATTGACAAGAAAAGTTTATTTATAGACACTCATGCCTTCGGAAGCCTTATTACTCGCTTTAAATACTTTTATAGTCTCATTATTGATTTTAAGTTGAATATTCTTATATTTTTGGTTAACAAAGATTATAATTGAATGTTTGCCTCGGGAAACGTGAAGCGAAAGCCATCTATTGACAAGAAAAGTTCATTTATAGTCACTCATTCCTTTGAAAATGTTATTATTGGTTTTAAATGGATTTATAATCTCATTATTGATTTTAAGTTCAATTTTCTTATAATTTTGGTTAAAACAGAATATAATTGAATGTTTGCCTTGAGAAACGTGATGCGAAATCCATCCATTGACAACAAAAGCTTATTTATAGTCACTCATGCCTTCGGAAGCCTTATTACTCGCTTTAAATACTTTTATAGTCTCATTATTGATTTTAAGTTGAATATTCTTACATTTTTGGTTAAGAAAGATTATAATTGAATGTTTGCCTCGGGAAACATGAAGCGAAAGCCATTTATTGACAAGAAAAGTTCATTTATAGTCACTCATTCCTTTGAAAGCGTTATTATTGGTTTTAAATGGATTTATAATCTCATTATTGATTTTAAGTTCAATTTTCTTATAATTTTGGTTAAAACAGAATATAATTGAATGTTTGCCTCAAGAAACGTGACGCGAAAGCCATCCATTGACAACAAAAGTTTATTTATAGTCACTCATGCCTTCGGAAGCCTTATTACTCGCTTTAAATACTTTTATAGTCTCATTATTGATTTTAAGTTGAATTTTCTTAGATTTTTGGTTAACAAAGATTATAATTGAATGTTTGCCTCGAGAAACGTGAAGCGAAAGTTATCTATTAACAAGAAAAGTTCATTTATAGTCACTCATTCCTTTGAAAACGTTATTATTGATTTAAAAGGGATTTATAATCTCATTATTGATTTTAAGTTGAATTTTCTTATAATTTTGGTTAAAACAGAATATAATTGAATGTTTGCCTTGAGAAACGTTATGCGAAAGCCATCCATTGACAACAAAAGTTTATTTATAGTCACTCATGCCTTCGAAAGCCTTATTACTCGCTTTAAATGCTTTTATAGTCTCAACATAGATTTTAAGTTGAATTTTCTTACATTTTTGGGTAAAATAATTTATAATTAAATGGTTGCCTCAGAAAATGTGAAGCAAAAGCCATCCATTGAGAAGAAAAGTTCTTTTATTATTACTAGTGCCTTTGAAAGCGTTATTACTTGCTTTAAATGGATTTATAATCTCATTATTGATTTTAAGTGGAATTTTCTTATAATTTTGGTGAAAACAGAATATAATTGAATGTTTGCCTCGAGAAACGTGTCGCGAAAGCCATCAATTGACAAGAAAAGTTTATTTATAGACACTCATGCCCTCGGAAGCCTTATTACTCGCTTTAAATACTTTTATAGTCTCATTATTGATTTTAAGTTGAATATTCTTACATTTTTGGTTAAGAAAGATTATAATTGAATGTTTGCCTCGGGAAACATGAAGCGAAAGCCATTTATTGACAAGAAAAGTTCATTTATAGTCACTCATTCCTTTAGAAGCGTTATTATTGGTTTTAAATGGATTTATAATCTCATTATTGATTTTAAGTTCAAGTTCTTATAATTTTGGTTGAAACAGAATATAATTGAATGTTTGCCTCGAGAAACGTGACGCGAAAGCCATCCATTGAGAAGAAAAGTTCATTTATTGTCACTCGTGCCTTTGAAAGCGTTATTGCTGGCTTTAAATGGATTTATAATCTCATTATTGATTTTAAGTTGAATTTTCTTATAATTTTGGTGAAAATAGAATATAATTGAATGTTTGCCTCGAGAAACGTGACGCGAAAGCCGTCCATTGACAACAAAAGTTTATTTATAGACACTCATGACTTCGGAAGCCTTATTACTCGCTTTAAATACTTTTATAGTCTCATTATTGATTTTAAGTTGATATTCTTACATTTTTGGTTAAGAAAGATTATAATGGAATGTTTGCCTCGGGAAACAAAAAGCGAAAGCCATTTATTGACAAGAAAAGTTCATTTATAGTCACTTATTCCTTTGAAAGCGTTATTATTAGTTTTAAATTGATTTATAATCTTATTATTGATTTTAAGTTCAATTTTCTTATAATTTTGGTTAAAACAGATTATAATTGAATGTTTGCTTCGAGAAATGTGAAGGAAAGCCATCTATTGACAAGAAAAGTTCATTTATAGTCACTCATTCCTTTGAAAACGTTATTATTGATTTAAAATGGATTTATATTCTCATTATTGATTTTAAGTTGAATTTTCTTATAATTTTGGTTAAAACAGAATATAATTGAATGTTTGCCTTGAGAAACGTTATGCGAAAGCCATGCATTGACATCAAAAGTTTATTTATAGTCACTCATGCCTTCGGAAGCCTTATTACCCGCTTTAAATGCTTTTATAGTGTCAATATAGATTTTAAGTTGATTTTTCTTACATTTTTGGGTAAAACAGATTATAATTGAATGGTTGCCTCAGAAAATGTGAAGCGAAAGCCAGCCATCGAGAAGAAAAGCTCATTTATTGTCACTCGTCCCTTCAAAAGCGTTATTACTGGCTTTAAATGGATTTATAATCTCATTATTGATTTTAAGTTTAATTTTCTTACAATTTTGGTTAAAACAAAATATAATTGACTGTTTGCCTCGAGAAACGTGACCCGAAAGCCATCCATTGACAACAAAGGTTTATTTATAGTCACTCATGCCTTCGGAAGCCTTATTATTCGCTTTAAAAGCTTTTATAGTCTCAATATTGATTTTAAGTTGAATATTCTTTCATTTTTGGTTAAGAAAGATTATAATTGAATGTTTGCCTCGGGAAACATGAAGCGAAAGCCATTTATTGACAAGAAAAGTTCATTTATAGTCACTCATTCCTTTGAAAGCGTTATTACTGGTTTTAAATGGATTTATAATCTCGTTATTGATTATAAGTTGAATTTTCTTATAATTTTGGTTAAAGCAGATTATAATTGAATGTTTGCCTCGAGAAACGTGACGCGAAAGCCATCCATTGACAACAAAAGTTTATTTATAGTCACTCATGCCTTCGAAAGCCTTATTACTCGCTTTAAATACTTTTATTGTCGCATTATTGATTTTAAGTTGAATATTCTTACAGTTTTGGTTAACAAAGATTATAATTGAATGTTTGCCTCGGGAAACATGAAGCGAAAGCCATCTATTGACAAGACAAGTTCATTTATAGTCACTCATTCCTTTGAAAATGTTATTATTGGTTTTAAATGGATTTATAATCTCATTATTGATTTTAATTTGAATTTTCTTATAATTTTGGTGAAAACAGAATATAATTGAATGTTTACCTCGAGAAACGTGACGCAAATGCCATCCATTGCCAACAAAAGTTTATTTATAGTCACTCATGCCTTCGGAAGCCTTATTACTCGCTTTAAATACTTTTATTGTCGCATTATTGATTTTAAGTTGAATATTCTTACAGTTTTGGTTAACAAAGATTATAATTGAATGTTTGCCTCGGGAAACATGAAGCGAAAGTCATTTATTGACAAGAAAAGTTCATTTATAGCCACTCATTCCTTTGAAAGCATTATTATTGGTTTTAAATGGATTTATAATCTCGTTATTGATTTTAAGTTGAATTTTCTTATAATTTTGGTTAAAACAGATTATAATTGAATGTTTGCCTCTAGAAACGTTATGCGAAAGCCATCCATTGACAACAAAAGTTTATTTATAGTCACTCATGCGTTCGGAAGCCTTATTACTCGCTTTAAATTCTTTTATAGTCTCAATATAGATTTTAAGTTGAATTTTCTTACATTTTTGGGTAAAATAATTTATAATTGAATGGTTGCCTCAGAAAATGTGAAGCAAAAGTCATCCATTGAGAAGAAAAGTTCATTTATTATCACTCGTGCCTTTGAAAGCGTTATTACTGGCTTTAAATGGATTTATAATCTCATTATTGATTTTAAGTTGAATTTTCTTATAATTTTGGTGAAAACTGAATATAATTGAATGTTTACCTCGAGAAACGTGACGCGAAAGCCATCTATTGACAAGAAAAGTTTATTTATAGACACTCATGCCTTCGGAAGCCTTATTACTCGCTTTAAATACTTTTATAGTCTCATTATTGATTTTAAGTTGAATATTCTTATATTTTTGGTTAACAAAGATTATAATTGAATGTTTACCTCGGGAAACGTGAAGCGAAAGCCATCTATTGACAAGAAAAGTTCATTTATAGTCACTCATTCCTTTGAAAATGTTATTATTTGTTTTAAATGGATTTATAATCTCATTATTGATTTTAAGTTCAATTTTCTTATAATTTTGGTTAAAACAGAATATAATTGAATGTTTGCCTTGAGAAACGTGATGCGAAATCCATCCATTGACAACAAAAGCTTATTTATAGTCACTCATGCCTTCGGAAGCCTTATTACTCGCTTTAAATACTTTTATAGTCTCATTATTGATTTTAAGTTGAATATTCTTACATTTTTGGTTAAGAAAGATTATAATTGAATGTTTGCCTCGGGAAACATGAAGCGAAAGCCATTTATTGACAAGAAAAGTTCATTTATAGTCACTCATTCCTTTGAAAGCGTTATTATTGGTTTTAAATGGATTTATAATCTCATTATTGATTTTAAGTTCAATTTTCTTATAATTTTGGTTAAAACAGAATATAATTGAATGTTTGCCTCAAGAAACGTGACGCGAAAGCCATCCATTGACAACAAAAGTTTATTTATAGTCACTCATGCCTTCGGAAGCCTTATTACTCGCTTTAAATACTTTTATAGTCTCATTATTGATTTTAAGTTGAATTTTCTTACATTTTTAGTTAACAAAGATTATAATTGAATGTTTGCCTCGAGAAACGTGAAGCGAAAGCCATCTATTAACAAGAAAAGTTCATTTATAGTCACTCATTCCTTTGAAAACGTTATTATCGATTTAAAAGGGATTTATAATCTCATTATTGATTTTAAGTTGAATTTTCTTATAATTTTGGTTAAAACAGAATATAATTGAATGTTTGCCTTGAGAAACGTTATGCGAAAGCCATCCATTGACAACAAAAGTTTATTTATAGTCACTCATGCCTTCGAAAGCCTTATTACTCGCTTTAAATGCTTTTATAGTCTCAATATAGATTTTAAGTTGAATTTTCTTACATTTTTTGGTAAAATAATTTATAATTAAATGGTTGCCTCAGAAAATGTGAAGCAAAAGCCATCCATTGAGAAGAAAAGTTCTTTTATTATTACTCGTGCCTTTGAAAGCGTTATTACTGGCTTTAAATGGATTTATAATCTCATTATTGATTTTAAGTGGAATTTTCTTATAATTTTGGTGAAAACAGAATATAATTGAATGTTTGCCTCGAGAAACGTGTCGCGAAAGCCATCAATTGACAAGAAAAGTTTATTTATAGACAGTCATGCCTTCGGAAGCCTTATTACTCGCTTTAAATACTTTTATAGTCTCATTATTGATTTTAAATTGAATATTCTTACATTTTTGGTTAAGAAAGATTATAATTGAATGTTTGCCTCGGGAAACATGAAGCGAAAGCCATTTATTGACAAGAAAAGTTCATTTATAGTCACTCATTCCTTTAGAAGCGTTATTATTGGTTTTAAATGGATTTATAATCTCATTATTGATTTTAACTTCAAGTTCTTATAATTTTGGTTGAAACAGAATATAATTGAATGTTTGCCTCGAGAAACGTGACGCGAAAGCCATCCATTGAGAAGAAAAGTTCATTTATTGTCACTCGTGCCTTTGAAAGCGTTATTGCTGGCTTTAAATGGATTTATAATCTCATTATTGATTTTAAGTTGAATTTTCTTATAATTTTGGTGAAAATAGAATATAATTGAATGTTTGCCTCGAGAAACGTGACGCGAAAGCCGTCCATTGACAACAAAAGTTTATTTATAGACACTCATGACTTCGAAAGCCTTATTACTCGCTTTAAATACTTTTATAGTCTCATTATTGATTTTAAGTTGAATATTCTTACATTTTTGGTTAAGAAAGATTATAATGGAATGTTTGCCTCGGGAAACAAAAAGCGAAAGCCATTTATTGACAAGAAAAGTTCATTTATAGTCACTTATTCCTTTGAAAGCGTTATTACTGGTTTTAAATGGATTTATAATCTCATTATTGATTTTAAGTTCAATTTTCTTATAATTTTGGTTTAAACAGAATATAATTGAATGTTTGCCTCCAGAAACGTGACGCGAAAGCCATCCATTGACAACAAAAGTTTATTTATAGTCACTCATGCCTTCGGAAGCCTTATTACTCGCTTTAAATACTTTTATAGTCTCATTATTGATTTTAAGTTGAATTTTCTTATATTTTTGGTTAACAAAGATTATAATTGAATGTTTGCCTCGAGAAACGCGAAGCGAAAGCCATCTATTAACAAGAAAAGTTCATTTATAGTCACTCATTCCTTTGAAAACGTTATTATTGATTTAAAAGGGATTTATAATCTCATTATTGATTTTACGTTGAATTTTCTTATAATTTTGGTTAAAACAGAATATAATTGAATGTTTGCCTTGAGAAACGTTATGCGAAAGCCATCCATTGACAACAAAAGTTTATGTATAGTCACTCATGCCTTCGAAAGCCTTATTACTCGCTTTAAATGCTTTTATTGTCTCAATATAGATTTTAAGTTGAATTTTCTTACATTTTTGGGTAAAATAATTTATAATTAAATGGTTGCCTCAGAAAATGTGAAGCAAAAGCCATCCATTGAGAAGAAAAGTTCTTTTATTATTACTCGTGCCTTTGAAAGCGTTATTACTTGCTTTAAATGGATTTATAATCTCATTATTGATTTTAAGTGGAATTTTCTTATAATTTTGGTGAAAACAGAATATAATTGAATGTTTGCCTCGAGAAACGTGTCGCGAAAGCCATCAATTGACAAGAAAAGTTTATTTATAGACAGTCATGCCTTCGGAAGCCTTATTACTCGCTTTAAATACTTTTATAGTCTCATTATTGATTTTAAATTGAATATTCTTACATTTTTGGTTAAGAAAGATTATAATTGAATGTTTGCCTCGGGAAACATGAAGCGAAAGCCATTTATTGACAAGAAAAGTTCATTTATAGTCACTCATTCCTTTAGAAGCGTTATTATTGGTTTTAAATGGATTTATAATCTCATTATTGATTTTAACTTCAAGTTCTTATAATTTTGGTTGAAACAGAATATAATTGAATGTTTGCCTCGAGAAACGTGACGCGAAAGCCATCCATTGAGAAGAAACGTTCATTTATTGTCACTCGTGCCTTTGAAAGCGTTATTGCTGGCTTTAAATGGATTTATAATCTCATTATTGATTTTAAGTTGAATTTTCTTATAATTTTGGTGAAAATAGAATATAATTGAATGTTTGCCTCGAGAAACGTGACGCGAAAGCCGTCCATTGACAACAAAAGTTTATTTATAGACACTCATGACTTCGAAAGCCTTATTACTCGCTTTAAATACTTTTATAGTCTCATTATTGATTTTAAGTTGAATATTCTTACATTTTTGGTTAAGAAAGATTATAATGGAATGTTTGCCTCGGGAAACAAAAAGCGAAAGCCATTTATTGACAAGAAAAGTTCATTTATAGTCACTTATTCCTTTGAAAGCGTTATTACTGGTTTTAAATGGATTTATAATCTCATTATTGATTTTAAGTTCAATTTTCTTATAATTTTGGTTTAAACAGAATATAATTGAATGTTTGCCTCCAGAAACGTGACGCGAAAGCCATCCATTGACAACAAAAGTTTATTTATAGTCACTCATGCCTTCGGAAGCCTTATTACTCGCTTTAAATACTTTTATAGTCTCATTATTGATTTTAAGTTGAATTTTCTTATATTTTTGGTTAACAAAGATTATAATTGAATGTTTGCCTCGAGAAACGCGAAGCGAAAGCCATCTATTAACAAGAAAAGTTCATTTATAGTCACTCATTCCTTTGAAAACGTTATTATTGATTTAAAAGGGATTTATAATCTCATTATTGATTTTACGTTGAATTTTCTTATAATTTTGGTTAAAACAGAATATAATTGAATGTTTGCCTTGAGAAACGTTATGCGAAAGCCATCCATTGACAACAAAAGTTTATGTATAGTCACTCATGCCTTCGAAAGCCTTATTACTCGCTTTAAATGCTTTTATTGTCTCAATATAGATTTTAAGTTGAATTTTCTTACATTTTTGGGTAAAATAATTTATAATTAAATGGTTGCCTCAGAAAATGTGAAGCAAAAGCCATCCATTGAGAAGAAAAGTTCTTTTATTATTACTCGTGCCTTTGAAAGCGTTATTACTGGCTTTAAATGGATTTATAATCTCATTGTTGATTTTAAGTGGAATTTTCTTATAATTTTGGTGAAAACAGAATATAATTGAATGTTTGCCTCGAGAAACGTGTCGCGAAAGCCATCAATTGACAAGAAAAGTTTATTTATAGACACTCATGCCTTCAGAAGCCTTATTACTCGCTTTAAATACTTTTATAGTCTCATTGTTGATTTTAAGTTGAATTTTCTTACATTTTTGGTTAACAAAGATTATAATTGAATGTTTGCCTCGAGAAACGTGAAGCGAAAACCATCTATTGACAAGAAAAGTTCGTTTATAGTCACTCATTCCTTTGAAAATGTTATTATTGGTTTTAAATGGATTTATAATCTCATTATTGATTTTAATTTGAATTTTCTTATAATTTTGGTTAAAACAGAATATAATTGAATGTTTACCTCGAGAAACGTGACGCAAATGCCATCCATTGCCAGCAAAAGTTTATTTATAGTCACTCATGCCTTCGGAAGCCTTATTACTCGCTTTAAATACTTTTATTGTCGCATTATTGATTTTAAGTTGAATATTCTTACAGTTTTGGTTAACAAAGATTATAATTGAATGTTTGCCTCGGGAAACATGAAGCGAAAGCCATTTATTGACAAGAAAAGTTCATTTATAGTCACTCATTCCTTTGAAAGCGTTATTACTGGTTTTAAATGGATTTATAATCTCGTTATTGATTTTAAGTTGAATTTTCTTATAATTTTGGTTAAAACAGATTATAATTGAATGTTTGCCTCGAGAAACGTGACGCGAAAGCCATCCATTGACAACAAAAGTTTATTTATAGTCACTCATGCCTTCGAAAGCCTTATTACTCGCTTTAAATACTTTTATTGTCGCATTATTGATTTTAAGTTGAATATTCTTACAGTTTTGGTTAACAAAGATTATAATTGAATGTTTGCCTCGGGAAACATGAAGCGAAAGCCATCTATTGACAAGACAAGTTCATTTATAGTCACTCATTCCTTTGAAAATGTTATTATTGGTTTTAAATGGATTTATAATCTCATTATTGATTTTAATTTGAATTTTCTTATAATTTTGGTGAAAACAGAATATAATTGAATGTTTACCTCGAGAAACGTGACGCGAATGCCATCCATTGCCAACAAAAGTTTATTTATAGTCACTCATGCCTTCGGAAGCCTTATTACTCGCTTTAAATACTTTTATTGTCGCATTATTGATTTTAAGTTGAATATTCTTACAGTTTTGGTTAACAAAGATTATAATTGAATGTTTGCCTCGGGAAACATGAAGCGAAAGTCATTTATTGACAAGAAAAGTTCATTTATAGTCACTCATTCCTTTGAAAGCATTATTATTGGTTTTAAATGGATTTATAATCTCGTTCTTGATTTTAAGTTGAATTTTCTTATAATTTTGGTTAAAACAGATTATAATCGAATGTTTGCCTCGAGAAACGTTATGCGAAAGCCATCCATTGACAATAAAAGTTTATTTATAGTCACTCATGCGTTCGGAAGCCTTATTACTCGCTTTAAATGCTTTTATAGTCTCAATATAGATTTTAAGTTGAATTTTCTTACATTTTTGGGTAAAATAATTTATAATTGAATGGTTGCCTCAGAAAATGTGAAGCAAAAGTCATCCATTGAGAAGAAAAGTTCATTTATTATCACTCGTGCCTTTGAAAGCGTTATTACTGGCTTTAAATGGATTTATAATCTCATTATTGATTTTAAGTTGAATTTTCTTATAATTTTGGTGAAAACTGAATATAATTGAATGTTTGCCTCGAGAAACGTGACGCGAAAGCCATCTATTGACAAGAAAAGTTTATTTATAGACACTCATGCCTTCGGAAGCCTTTTTACTCGCTTTAAATACTTTTATAGTCTCATTATTGATTTTAAGTTGAATATTCTTATATTTTTGGTTAACAAAGATTATAATTGAATGTTTGCCTCGGGAAACGTGAAGCGAAAGCCATCTATTGACAAGAAAAGTTCATTTATAGTCACTCATTCCTTTGAAAATGTTATTATTGGTTTTAAATGGATTTATAATCTCATTATTGATTTTAAGTTCAATTTTCTTATAATTTTGGTTAAAACAGAATATAATTGAATGTTTGCCTTGAGAAACGTGATGCGAAATCCATCCATTGACAACAAAAGCTTATTTATAGTCACTCATGCCTTCGGAAGCCTTATAACTCGCTTTAAATACTTTTATAGTCTCATTATTGATTTTAAGTTGAATATTCTTACATTTTTGGTTAAGAAAGATTATAATTGAATGTTTGCCTCGGGAAACATGAAGCGAAAGCCATTTATTGACAAGAAAAGTTCATTTATAGTCACTCATTCCTTTGAAAGCGTTATTATTGGTTTTAAATGGATTTATAATCTCATTATTGATTTTAAGTTCAATTTTCTTATAATTTTGGTTAAAACAGAATATAATTGAATGTTTGCCTCCAGAAACGTGACGCGAAAGCCATCCATTGACAACAAAAGTTTATTTATAGTCACTCATGCCTTCGGAAGCCTTATTACTCGCTTTAAATACTTTTATAGTCTCATTATTGATTTTAAGTTGAATTTTCTTACATTTTTGGTTAACAAAGATTATAATTGAATGTTTGCCTCGAGAAACGTGAAGCGAAAGCCATCTATTAACAAGAAAAGTTCATTTATAGTCACTCATTCCTTTGAAAACGTTATTATTGATTTAAAAGGGATTTATAATCTCATTATTGATTTTAAGTTGAATTTTCTTATAATTTTGGTTAAAACAGAATATAATTGAATGTTTGCCTTGAGAAACGTTATGCGAAAGCCATCCATTGACAACAAAAGTTTATTTATAGTCACTCATGCCTTCGAAAGCCTTATTACTCGCTTTAAATGCTTTTATAGTCTCAATATAGATTTTAAGTTGAATTTTCTTACATTTTTGGGTAAAATAATTTATAATTAAATGGTTGCCTCAGAAAATGTGAAGCAAAAGCCATCCATTGAGAAGAAAAGTTCTTTTATTATTACTCGTGCCTTTGAAAGCGTTATTACTGGCTTTAAATGGATTTATAATCTCATTGTTGATTTTAAGTGGAATTTTCTTATAATTTTGGTGAAAACAGAATATAATTGAATGTTTGCCTCGAGAAACGTGACGCGAAAGCCATCCATTGAGAAGAAAAGTTCATTTATTGTCACTCGTGCCTTTGAAAGCGTTATTGCTGGCTTTAAATGGATTTATAATCTCATTATTGATTTTAAGTTGAATTTTCTTATAATTTTGGTGAAAATAGAATATAATTGAATGTTTGCCTCGAGAAACGTGATGCGAAAGCCGTCCATTGACAACAAAAGTTTATTTATAGACACTCATGACTTCGAAAGCCTTATTACTCGCTTTAAATACTTTTATAGTCTCATTATTGATTTTAAGTTGAATATTCTTACATTTTTGGTTAAGAAAGATTATAATGGAATGTTTGCCTCGGGAAACAAAAAGCGAAAGCCATTTATTGACAAGAAAAGTTCATTTATAGTCACTTATTCCTTTGAAAGCGTTATTACTGGTTTTAAATGGATTTATAATCTCATTATTGATTTTAAGTTCAATTTTCTTATAATTTTGGTTTAAACAGAATATAATTGAATGTTTGCCTCCAGAAACGTGACGCGAAAGCCATCCATTGACAACAAAAGTTTATTTATAGTCACTCATGGCTTCGGAAGCCTTATTACTCGCTTTAAATACTTTTATAGTCTCATTATTGATTTTAAGTTGAATTTTCTTATATTTTTGGTTGACAAAGATTATAATTGAATGTTTGCCTCGAGAAACGCGAAGCGAAAGCCATCTATTAACAAGAAAAGTTCATTTATAGTCACTCATTCCTTTGAAAACGTTATTATTGATTTAAAAGGGATTTATAATCTCATTATTGATTTTACGTTGAATTTTCTTATAATTTTGGTTAAAACAGAATATAATTGAATGTTTGCCTTGAGAAACGTTATGCGAAAGCCATCCATTGACAACAAAAGTTTATGTATAGTCACTCATGCCTTCGAAAGCCTTATTACTCGCTTTAAATGCTTTTATTGTCTCAATATAGATTTTAAGTTGAATTTTCTTACATTTTTGGGTAAAATAATTTATAATTAAATGGTTGCCTCAGAAAATGTGAAGCAAAAGCCATCCATTGAGAGGAAAAGTTCTTTTATTATTACTCGTGCCTTTGAAAGCGTTATTACTGGCTTTAAATGGATTTATAATCTCATTGTTGATTTTAAGTGGAATTTTCTTATAATTTTGGTGAAAACAGAATATAATTGAATGTTTGCCTCGAGAAACGTGTCGCGAAAGCCATCAATTGACAAGAAAAGTTTATTTATAGACACTCATGCCTTCAGAAGCCTTATTACTCGCTTTAAATACTTTTATAGTCTCATTATTGATTTTAAGTTGAATTTTCTTACATTTTTGGTTAACAAAGATTATAATTGAATGTTTGCCTCGAGAAACGTGAAGCGAAAGCCATCTATTGACAAGAAAAGTTCGTTTATAGTCACTCATTCCTTTGAAAATGTTATTATTGGTTTTAAATGGATTTATAATCTCATTATTGATTTTAATTTGAATTTTCTTATAATTTTGGTTAAAACAGAATATAATTGAATGTTTACCTCGAGAAACGTGACGCAAATGCCATCCATTGCCAGCAAAAGTTTATTTATAGTCACTCATGCCTTCGGAAGCCTTATTACTCGCTTTAAATACTTTTATTGTCGCATTATTGATTTTAAGTTGAATATTCTTACAGTTTTGGTTAACAAAGATTATAATTGAATGTTTGCCTCGGGAAACATGAAGCGAAAGCTATCTATTGACAAGACAAGTTCATTTATAGTCACTCATTCCTTTGAAAATGTTATTATTGGTTTTAAATGGATTTATAATCTCATTATTGATTTTAATTTGAATTTTCTTATAATTTTGGTGAAAACAGAATATAATTGAATGTTTACCTCGAGAAACGTGACGCAAATGCCATCCATTGCCAACAAAAGTTTATTTATAGTCACTCATGCCTTCGGAAGCCTTATTACTCGCTTTAAATACTTTTATTGTCGCATTATTGATTTTAAGTTGAATATTCTTACAGTTTTGGTTAACAAAGATTATAATTGAATGTTTGCCTCGGGAAACATGAAGCGAAAGTCATTTATTGACAAGAAAAGTTCATTTATAGTCACTCATTCCTTTGAAAGCATTATTATTGGTTTTAAATGGATTTATAATCTCGTTCTTGATTTTAAGTTGAATTTTCTTATAATTTTGGTTAAAACAGATTATAATTGAATGTTTGCCTCGAGAAACGTTATGCGAAAGCCATCCATTGACAATAAAAGTTTATTTATAGTCACTCATGCGTTCGGAAGCCTTATTACTCGCTTTAAATGCTTTTATAGTCTCAATATAGATTTTAAGTTGAATTTTCTTACATTTTTGGGTAAAATAATTTATAATTGAATGGTTGCCTCAGAAAATGTGAAGCACAAGTCATCCATTGAGAAGAAAAGTTCATTTATTATCACTCGTGCCTTTGAAAGCGTTATTACTGGCTTTAAATGGATTTATAATCTCATTATTGATTTTAAGTTGAATTTTCTTATAATTTTGGTGAAAACTGAATATAATTGAATGTTTGCCTCGAGAAACGTGACGCGAAAGCCATCTATTGACAAGAAAAGTTTATTTATAGACACTCATGCCTTCGGAAGCCTTATTACTCGCTTTAAATACTTTTATAGTCTCATTATTGATTTTAAGTTGAATATTCTTATATTTTTGGTTAACAAAGATTATAATTGAATGTTTGCCTCGGGAAACGTGAAGCGAAAGCCATCTATTGACAAGAAAAGTTCATTTATAGTCACTCATTCCTTTGAAAATGTTATTATTGGTTTTAAATGGATTTATAATCTCATTATTGATTTTAAGTTCAATTTTCTTATAATTTTGGTTAAAACAGAATATAATTGAATGTTTGCCTTGAGAAACGTGATGCGAAATCCATCCATTGACAACAAAAGCTTATTTATAGTCACTCATGCCTTCGGAAGCCTTATTACTCGCTTTAAATACTTTTATAGTCTCATTATTGATTTTAAGTTGAATATTCTTACAGTTTTGGTTAACAAAGATTATAATTGAATGTTTGCCTCAGGAAACATGAAGCGAAAGTCATTTATTGACAAGAAAAGTTCATTTATAGTCACTCATTCCTTTGAAAGCATTATTATTGGTTTTAAATGGATTTATAATCTCGTTATTGATTTTAAGTTGAATTTTCTTATAATTTTGGTTAAAATAGATTATAATTGAATGTTTGCCTCGAGAAACGTTATGCGAAAGCCATCCATTGACAACAAAAGTTTATTTATAGTCACTCATGCCTTCGGAAGCCTTATTACTCGCTTTAAATGCTTTTATAGTCTCAATATAGATTTTAAGTTGAATTTTCTTACATTTTTGGGTAAAATAATTTATAATTGAATGGTTGCCTCAGAAAATGTGAAGCAAAAGTCATCCATTGAGAAGAAAAGTTCATTTATTATCACTCGTGCCTTTGAAAGCGTTATTACTGGCTTTAAATGGATTTATAATCTCATTATTTATTTTAAGTTGAATTTTCTTATAATTTTGGTGAAAACTGAATATAATTGAATGTTTGCCTCGAGAAACGTGACACGAAAGCCATCTATTGACTAGAAAAGTTTATTTATAGACACTCATGCCTTCGGAAGCCTTATTACTCGCTTTAAATACTTTTATAGTCTCATTATTGATTTTAAGTTGAATATTCTTATATTTTTGGTTAACAAAGATTATAATTGAATGTTTGCCTCGGGAAACGTGAAGCGAAAGCCATCTATTGACAAGAAAAGTTCATTTATAGTCACTCATTCCTTTGAAAATGTTATTATTGGTTTTAAATGGATTTATAATCTCATTATTGATTTTAAGTTCAATTTTCTTATAATTTTGGTTAAAACAGAATATAATTGAATGTTTGCCTTGAGAAACGTGATGCGAAATCCATCCATTGACAACAAAAGCTTATTTATAGTCACTCATGCCTTCGGAAGCCTTATAACTCGCTTTAAATACTTTTATAGTCTCATTATTGATTTTAAGTTGAATATTCTTACATTTTTGGTTAAGAAAGATTATAATTGAATGTTTGCCTCGGGAAACATGAAGCGAAAGCCATTTATTGACAAGAAAAGTTCATTTATAGTCACTCATTCCTTTGAAAGCGTTATTATTGGTTTTAAATGGATTTATAATCTCATTATTGATTTTAAGTTCAATTTTCTTATAATTTTGGTTAAAACAGAATATAATTGAATGTTTGCCTCCAGAAACGTGACGCGAAAGCCATCCATTGACAACAAAAGTTTATTTATAGTCACTCATGCCTTCGGAAGCCTTATTACTCGCTGTAAATACTTTTATAGTCTCATTATTGATTTTAAGTTGAATTTTCTTACATTTTTGGTTAACAAAGATTATAATTGAATGTTTGCCTCGAGAAACGTGAAGCGAAAGCCATCTATTAACAAGAAAAGTTCATTTATAGTCACTCATTCCTTTGAAAACGTTATTATTGATTTAAAAGGGATTTATAATCTCATTATTGATTTTAAGTTGAATTTTCTTATAATTTTGGTTAAAACAGAATATAATTGAATGTTTGCCTTGAGAAACGTTATGCGAAAGCCATCTATTGACAACAAAAGTTTATTTATAGTCACTCATGCCTTCGAAAGCCTTATTACTCGCTTTAAATGCTTTTATAGTCTCAATATAGATTTTAAGTTGAATTTTCTTACATTTTTGGGTAAAATAATTTATAATTAAATGGTTGCCTCAGAAAATGTGAAGCAAAAGCCATCCATTGAGAAGAAAAGTTCTTTTATTATTACTCGTGCCTTTGAAAGCGTTATTACTGGCTTTAAATGGATTTATAATCTCATTGTTGATTTTAAGTGGAATTTTCTTATAATTTTGGTGAAAACAGAATATAATTGAATGTTTGCCTCGAGAAACGTGTCGCGAAAGCCATCAATTGACAAGAAAAGTTTATTTATAGACACTCATGCCTTCGGAAGCCTTATTACTCGCTTTAAATACTTTTATAGTCTCATTATTGATTTTAAGTTGAATTTTCTTACATTTTTGGTTAACAAAGATTATAATTGAATGTTTACCTCGAGAAACGTGAAGCGAAAGCCATCTATTGACAAGAAAAGTTCGTTTATAGTCACTCATTCCTTTGAAAATGTTATTATTGGTTTTAAATGGATTTATAATCTCATTATTGATTTTAATTTGAATTTTCTTATAATTTTGGTTAAAACAGAATATAATTGAATGTTTACCTCGAGAAACGTGACGCAAATGCCATCCATTGCCAGCAAAAGTTTATTTATAGTCACTCATGCCTTCGGAAGCCTTATTACTCGCTTTAAATACTTTTATTGTCGCATTATTGATTTTAAGTTGAATATTCTTACAGTTTTGGTTAACAAAGATTATAATTGAATGTTTGCCTCGGGAAACATGAAGCGAAAGCCATCTATTGACAAGACAAGTTCATTTATAGTCACTCATTCCTTTGAAAATGTTATTATTGGTTTTAAATGGATTTATAATCTCATTATTGATTTTAATTTGAATTTTCTTATAATTTTGGTGAAAACAGAATATAATTGAATGTTTACCTCGAGAAACGTGACGCAAATGCCATCCATTGCCAACAAAAGTTTATTTATAGTCACTCATGCCTTCGGAAGCCTTATTACTCGCTTTAAATACTTTTATTGTCGCATTATTGATTTTAAGTTGAATATTCTTACAGTTTTGGTTAACAAAGATTATAATTGAATGTTTGCCTCGGGAAACATGAAGCGAAAGTCATTTATTGACAAGAAAAGTTCATTTATAGTCACTCATTCCTTTGAAAGCATTATTATTGGTTTTAAATGGATTTATAATCTCGTTCTTGATTTTAAGTTGAATTTTCTTATAATTTTGGTTAAAACAGATTATAATTGAATGTTTGCCTCGAGAAACGTTATGCGAAAGCCATCCATTGACAATAAAAGTTTATTTATAGTCACTCATGCGTTCGGAAGCCTTATTACTCGCTTTAAATGCTTTTATAGTCTCAATATAGATTTTAAGTTGAATTTTCCTACATTTTTGGGTAAAATAATTTATAATTGAATGGTTGCCTCAGAAAATGTGAAGCACAAGTCATCCATTGAGAAGAAAAGTTCATTTATTATCACTCGTGCCTTTGAAAGCGTTATTACTGGCTTTAAATGGATTTATAATCTCATTATTGATTTTAAGTTGAATTTTCTTATAATTTTGGTGAAAACTGAATATAATTGAATGTTTGCCTCGAGAAACGTGACGCGAAAGCCATCTATTGACAAGAAAAGTTTATTTATAGACACTCATGCCTTCGAAAGCCTTATTACTCACTTTAAATACTTTTATAGTCTCATTATTGATTTTAAGTTGAATATTCTTATATTTTTGGTTAACAAAGATTATAATTGAATGTTTGCCTCGGGAAACGTGAAGCGAAAGCCATCTATTGACAAGAAAAGTTCATTTATAGTCACTCATTCCTTTGAAAATGTTATTATTGGTTTTAAATGGATTTATAATCTCATTATTGATTTTAAGTTTAATTTTCTTATAATTTTGGTTAAAACAGAATATAATTGAATGTTTGCCTTGAGAAACGTGATGCGAAATCCATCCATTGACAACAAAAGCTTATTTATAGTCACTCATGCCTTCGGAAGCCTTATTACTCGCTTTAAATACTTTTATAGTCTCATTATTGATTTTAAGTTGAATATTCTTACAGTTTTGGTTAACAAAGATTATAATTGAATGTTTGCCTCAGGAAACATGAAGCGAAAGTCATTTATTGACAAGAAAAGTTCATTTATAGTCACTCATTCCTTTGAAAGCATTATTATTGGTTTTAAATGGATTTATAATCTCGTTATTGATTTTAAGTTGAATTTTCTTATAATTTTGGTTAAAATAGATTATAATTGAATGTTTGCCTCGAGAAACGTTATGCGAAAGCCATCCATTGACAACAAAAGTTTATTTATAGTCACTCATGCCTTCGGAAGCCTTATTACTCGCTTTAAATGCTTTTATAGTCTCAATATAGATTTTAAGTTGAATTTTCTTACATTTTTGGGTAAAATAATTTATAATTGAATGGTTGCCTCAGAAAATGTGAAGCAAAAGTCATCCATTGGGAAGAAAAGTTCATTTATTATCACTCGTGCCTTTGAAAGTGTTATTACTGGCTTTAAATGGATTTATAATCTCATTATTTATTTTAAGTTGAATTTTCTTATAATTTTGGTGAAAACTGAATATAATTGAATGTTTGCCTCGAGAAACGTGACACGAAAGCCATCTATTGACTAGAAAAGTTTATTTATAGACACTCATGCCTTCGGAAGCCTTATTACTCGCTTTAAATACTTTTATAGTCTCATTATTGATTTTAAGTTGAATATTCTTATATTTTTGGTTAACAAAGATTATAATTGAATGTTTGCCTCGGGAAACGTGAAGCGAAAGCCATCTATTGACAAGAAAAGTTCATTTATAGTCACTCATTCCTTTGAAAATGTTATTATTGGTTTTAAATGGATTTATAATCTCATTATTGATTTTAAGTTTAATTTTCTTATAATTTTGGTTAAAACAGAATATAATTGAATGTTTGCCTTGAGAAACGTGATGCGAAATCCATCCATTGACAACAAAAGCTTATTTATAGTCACTCATGCCTTCGGAAGCCTTATAACTCGCTTTAAATACTTTTATAGTCTCATTATTGATTTTAAGTTGAATATTCTTACATTTTTGGTTAAGAAAGATTATAATTGAATGTTTGCCTCGGGAAACATGAAGCGAAAGCCATTTATTGACAAGAAAAGTTCATTTATAGTCACTCATTCCTTTGAAAGCGTTATTATTGGTTTTAAATGGATTTATAATCTCATTATTGATTTTAAGTTCAATTTTCTTATAATTTTGGTTAAAACAGAATATAATTGAATGTTTGCCTCCAGAAACGTGACGCGAAAGCCATCCATTGACAACAAAAGTTTATTTATAGTCACTCATGCCTTCGGAAGCCTTATTACTCGCTTTAAATACTTTTATAGTCTCATTATTGATTTTAAGTTGAATTTTCTTACATTTTTGGTTAACAAAGATTATAATTGAATGTTTGCCTCGAGAAACGTGAAGCGAAAGCCATCTATTAACAAGAAAAGTTCATTTATAGTCACTCATTCCTTTGAAAACGTTATTATTGATTTAAAAGGGATTTATAATCTCATTATTGATTTTAAGTTGAATTTTCTTATAATTTTGGTTAAAACAGAATATAATTGAATGTTTGCCTTGAGAAACGTTATGCGAAAGCCATCCATTGACAACAAAAGTTTATTTATAGTCACTCATGCCTTCGAAAGCCTTATTACTCGCTTTAAATGCTTTTATAGTCTCAATATAGATTTTAAGTTGAATTTTCTTACATTTTTGGGTAAAATAATTTATAATTAAATGGTTGCCTCAGAAAATGTGAAGCAAAAGCCATCCATTGAGAAGAAAAGTTCTTTCATTATTACTCGTGCCTTTGAAAGCGTTATTACTGGCTTTAAATGGATTTATAATCTCATTGTTGATTTTAAGTAGAATTTTCTTATAATTTTGGTGAAAACAGAATATAATTGAATGTTTGCCTCGAGAAACGTGTCGCGAAAGCCATCAATTGACAAGAAAAGTTTATTTATAGACACTCATGCCTTCGGAAGCCTTATTACTCGCTTTAAATACTTTTATAGTCTCATTATTGATTTTAAGTTGAATATTCTTACATTTTTGGTTAAGAAAGATGATAATTGAATGTTTACCTCGAGAAACGTGAAGCGAAAGCCATCTATTGACAAGAAAAGTTCGTTTATAGTCACTCATTCCTTTGAAAATGTTATTATTGGTTTTAAATGGATTTATAATCTCATTATTGATTTTAATTTGAATTTTCTTATAATTTTGGTTAAAACAGAATATAATTGAATGTTTACCTCGAGAAACGTGACGCAAATGCCATCCATTGCTAGCAAAAGTTTATTTATAGTCACTCATGCCTTCGGAAGCCTTATTACTCGCTTTAAATACTTTTATTGTCGCATTATTGATTTTAAGTTGAATATTCTTACAGTTTTGGTTAACAAAGATTATAATTGAATGTTTGCCTCGGGAAACATGAAGCGAAAGCCATCTATTGACAAGACAAGTTCATTTATAGTCACTCATTCCTTTGAAAATGTTATTATTGGTTTTAAATGGATTTATAATCTCATTATTGATTTTAATTTGAATTTTCTTATAATTTTGGTGAAAACAGAATATAATTGAATGTTTACCTCGAGAAACGTGACGCAAATGCCATCCATTGCCAACAAAAGTTTATTTATAGTCACTCATGCCTTCGGAAGCCTTATTACTCGCTTTAAATACTTTTATTGTCGCATTATTGATTTTAAGTTGAATATTCTTACAGTTTTGGCTAACAAAGATTATAATTGAATGTTTGCCTCGGGAAACATGAAGCGAAAGTCATTTATTGACAAGAAAAGTTCATTTATAGTCACTCATTCCTTTGAAAGCATTATTATTGGTTTTAAATGGATTTATAATCTCGTTCTTGATTTTAAGTTGAATTTTCTTATAATTTTGGTTAAAACAGATTATAATTGAATGTTTGCCTCGAGAAACGTTATGCGAAAGCCATCCATTGACAATAAAAGTTTATTTATAGTCACTCATGCGTTCGGAAGCCTTATTACTCGCTTTAAATGCTTTTATAGTCTCAATATAGATTTTAAGTTGAATTTTCCTACATTTTTGGGTAAAATAATTTATAATTGAATGGTTGCCTCAAAAAATGTGAAGCACAAGTCATCCATTGAGAAGAAAAGTTCATTTATTATCACTCGTGCCTTTGAAAGCGTTATTACTGGCTTTAAATGGATTTATAATCTCATTATTGATTTTAAGTTGAATTTTCTTATAATTTTGGTGAAAACTGAATATAATTGAATGTTTGCCTCGAGAAACGTGACGCGAAAGCCATCTATTGACAAGAAAAGTTTATTTATAGACACTCATGCCTTCGAAAGCCTTATTACTCGCTTTAAATACTTTTATAGTCTCATTATTGATTTTAAGTTGAATATTCTTATATTTTTGGTTAACAAAGATTATAATTGAATGTTTGCCTCGGGAAACGTGAAGCGAAAGCCATCTATTGACAAGAAAAGTTCATTTATAGTCACTCATTCCTTTGAAAATGTTATTATTGGTTTTAAATGGATTTATAATCTCATTATTGATTTTAAGTTTAATTTTCTTATAATTTTGGTTAAAACAGAATATAATTGAATGTTTGCCTTGAGAAACGTGATGCGAAATCCATCCATTGACAACAAAAGCTTATTTATAGTCACTCATGCCTTCGGAAGTCTTATTACTCGCTTTAAATACTTTTATAGTCTCATTATTGATTTTAAGTTGAATATTCTTACAGTTTTGGTTAACAAAGATTATAATTGAATGTTTGCCTCAGGAAACATGAAGCGAAAGTCATTTATTGACAAGAAAAGTTCATTTATAGTCACTCATTCCTTTGAAAGCATTATTATTGGTTTTAAATGGATTTATAATCTCGTTATTGATTTTAAGTTGAATTTTCTTATAATTTTGGTTAAAATAGATTATAATTGAATGTTTGCCTCGAGAAACGTTATGCGAAAGCCATCCATTGACAACAAAAGTTTATTTATAGTCACTCATGCCTTCGGAAGCCTTATTACTCGCTTTAAATGCTTTTATAGTCTCAATATAGATTTTAAGTTGAATTTTCTTACATTTTTGGGTAAAATAATTTATAATTGAATGGTTGCCTCAGAAAATGTGAAGCAAAAGTCATCCATTGAGAAGAAAAGTTCATTTATTATCACTCGTGCCTTTGAAAGCGTTATTACTGGCTTTAAATGGATTTATAATCTCATTATTTATTTTAAGTTGAATTTTCTTATAATTTTGGTGAAAACTGAATATAATTGAATGTTTGCCTCGAGAAACGTGACACGAAAGCCATCTATTGACTAGAAAAGTTTATTTATAGACACTCATGCCTTCGGAAGCCTTATTACTCGCTTTAAATACTTTTATAGTCTCATTATTGATTTTAAGTTGAATATTCTTATATTTTTGGTTAACAAAGATTATAATTGAATGTTTGCCTCGGGAAACGTGAAGCGAAAGCCATCTATTGACAAGAAAAGTTCATTTATAGTCACTCATTCCTTTGAAAATGTTATTATTGGTTTTAAATGGATTTATAATCTCATTATTGATTTTAAGTTCAATTTTCTTATAATTTTGGTTAAAACAGAATATAATTGAATGTTTGCCTTGAGAAACGTGATGCGAAATCCATCCATTGACAACAAAAGCTTATTTATAGTCACTCATGCCTTCGGAAGCCTTATAACTCGCTTTAAATACTTTTATAGTCTCATTATTGATTTTAAGTTGAATATTCTTACATTTTTGGTTAAGAAAGATTATAATTGAATGTTTGCCTCGGGAAACATGAAGCGAAAGCCATTTATTGACAAGAAAAGTTCATTTATAGTCACTCATTCCTTTGAAAGCGTTATTATTGGTTTTAAATGGATTTATAATCTCATTATTGATTTTAAGTTCAATTTTCTTATAATTTTGGTTAAAACAGAATATAATTGAATGTTTGCCTCCAGAAACGTGACGCGAAAGCCATCCATTGACAACAAAAGTTTATTTATAGTCACTCATGCCTTCGGAAGCCTTATTACTCGCTTTAAATACTTTTATAGTCTCATTATTGATTTTAAGTTGAATTTTCTTACATTTTTGGTTAACAAAGATTATAATTGAATGTTTGCCTCGAGAAACGTGAAGCGAAAGCCATCTATTAACAAGAAAAGTTCATTTATAGTCACTCATTCCTTTGAAAACGTTATTATTGATTTAAAAGGGATTTATAATCTCATTATTGATTTTAAGTTGAATTTTCTTATAATTTTGGTTAAAACAGAATATAATTGAATGTTTGCCTTGAGAAACGTTATGCGAAAGCCATCCATTGACAACAAAAGTTTATTTATAGTCACTCATGCCTTCGAAAGCCTTATTACTCGCTTTAAATGCTTTTATAGTCTCAATATAGATTTTAAGTTGAATTTTCTTACATTTTTGGGTAAAATAATTTATAATTAAATGGTTGCCTCAGAAAATGTGAAGCAAAAGCCATCCATTGAGAAGAAAAGTTCTTTCATTATTACTCGTGCCTTTGAAAGCGTTATTACTGGCTTTAAATGGATTTATAATCTCATTGTTGATTTTAAGTAGAATTTTCTTATAATTTTGGTGAAAACAGAATATAATTGAATGTTTGCCTCGAGAAACGTGTCGCGAAAGCCATCAATTGACAAGAAAAGTTTATTTATAGACACTCATGCCTTCGGAAGCCTTATTACTCGCTTTAAATACTTTTATAGTCTCATTATTGATTTTAAGTTGAATATTCTTACATTTTTGGTTAAGAAAGATGATAATTGAATGTTTGCCTCGGGAAACATGAAGCGAAAGCCATTTATTGACAAGAAAAGTTCATTTATAGTCACTCATTCCTTTAGAAGCGTTATTATTGGTTTTAAATGGATTTATAATCTCATTATTGATTTTAAGTTCAAGTTCTTATAATTTTGGTTGAAATAGAATATAATTGAATGTTTGCCTCGAGAAACGTGACGCGAAAGCCATCCATTGAGAAGAAAAGTTCATTTATTGTCGCTCGTGCCTTTGAAAGCGTTATTGCTGGCTTTAAATGGATTTATAATCTCATTATTGATTTTAAGTTGAATTTTCTTATAAATTTGGTGAAAATAGAATATAATTGAATGTTTGCCTCGAGAAACGTGACGCGAAAGCCGTCCATTGACAACAAAAGTTTATTTATAGACACTCATGACTTCGGAAGCCTTATTACTCGCTTTAAATACTTTTATAGTCTCATTATTGATTTTAAGTTGAATATTCTTACATTTTTGGTTAAGAAAGATTATAATGGAATGTTTGCCTCGGGAAACAAAAAGCGAAAGCCATTTATTGACAATAAAAGTTCATTTATAGTCACTTATTCCTTTGAAAGCGTTATTATTAGTTTTAAACTGATTTATAATCTTATTATTGATTTTAAGTTCAATTTTCTTATAATTTTGGTTAAAACAGATTATAATTGAATGTTTGCTTCGGGAAACGTGAAGGAAAGCCATCTATTGACAAGAAAAGTTCATTTATAGTCACTCATTCCTTTGAAAACGTTATTATTGATTTAAAATGGATTTATATTCTCATTATTGATTTTAAGTTGAATTTTCTTATAATTTTGGTTAAAACAGAATATAATTGAATGTTTGCCTTGAGAAACGTTATGCGAAAGCCATCCATTGACATCAAAAGTTTATTTATAGTCACTCATGCCTTCGGAAGCCTTATTACTCGCTTTAAATGCTTTTATAGTGTCAATATAGATTTTAAGTTGATTTTTCTTACATTTTTGGGTAAAACAGATTATAATTGAATGGTTGCCTCAGAAAATGTGAAGCGAAAGCCATCCATCGAGAAGAAAAGTTCATTTATTGTCACTCGTGCCTTCAAAAGCGTTATTACTGGCTTTAAATGGATTTATAATCTCATTATTGATTTTAAGTTTAATTTTCTTACAATTTTGATTAAAACAAAATATAATTGACTGTTTGCCTCGAGAAACGTGACCCGAAAGCCATCCAGTGACAACAAAGGTTTATTTATAGTCACTCATGCCTTCGGAAGCCTTATTATTCGCTTTAAATGCTTTTATAGTCTCAATATTGATTTTAAGTTGAATATTCTTTCATTTTTGGTTAAGAAAGATTATAATTGAATGTTTGCCTCGGGAAACATGAAGCGAAAGCCATTTATTGACAAGAAAAGTTCATTTATTGTCACTCATTCCTTTGAAAGCGTTATTACTGGTTTTAAATGGATTTATAATCTCGTTATTGATTTTAAGTTGAATTTTCTTATAATTTTGGTTAAAACAGATTATAATTGAATGTTTGCCTCGAGAAACGTGACGCGAAAGCCATCCATTGACAACAAAAGTTTATTTATAGTCACTCATGCCTTCGAAAGCCTTATTACTCGCTTTAAATACTTTTATTGTCGCATTATTGATTTTAAGTTGAATATTCTTACAGTTTTGGTTAACAAAGATTATAATTGAATGTTTACCTCGAGAAACATGAAGCGAAAGCCATCTATTGACAAGACAAGTTCATTTATAGTCACTCATTCCTTTGAAAATGTTATTATTGGTTTTAAATGGATTTATAATCTCATTATTGATTTTAATTTGAATTTGCTTATAATTTTGGTTAAAACAGAATATAACTGAATGTTTACCTCGAGAAACGTGACGCAAATGCCATCCATTGCCAACAAAAGTTTATTTATAGTCACTCATGCCTTCGGAAGCCTTATTACTCGCTTTAAATACTTTTATTGTCGCATTATTGATTTTAAGTTGAATATTCTTACAGTTTTGGTTAACAAAAATTATAATTGAATGTTTGCCTCGGGAAACATGAAGCGAAAGTCATTTATTGACAAGAAAAGTTCATTTATAGTCACTCATTCCTTTGAAAGCATTATTATTGGTTTTAAATGGATTTATAATCTCATTATTGATTTTAAGTTCAATTTTCTTATAATTTTGGTTAAAACAGATTATAATTGAATGTTTGCTTTGGGAAACGTGAAGGAAAGCCATCTATTGACAAGAAAAGTTCATTTATAGTCACTCATTCCTTTGAAAACGTTATTATTGATTTAAAATGGATTTATATTCTCATTATTGATTTTAAGTTGAATTTTCTTATAATTTTGGTTAAAACAGAATATAATTGAATGTTTGCCTTGAGAAACGTTATGCGAAAGCCATCCATTGACATCAAAAGTTTATTTATAGTCACTCATGCCTTCGGAAGCCTTATTACTCGCTTTAAATGCTTTTATAGTGTCAATATAGATTTTAAGTTGATTTTTCTTACATTTTTGGGTAAAACAGATTATAATTGAATGGTTGCCTCAGAAAATGTGAAGCGAAAGCCATCCATCGAGAAGAAAAGTTCATTTATTGTCACTCGTGCCTTCAAAAGCGTTATTACTGGCTTTAAATGGATTTATAATCTCATTATTGATTTTAAGTTTAATTTTCTTACAATTTTGGTTAAAACAAAATATAATTGACTGTTTGCCTCGAGAAACGTGACCCGAAAGCCATCCATTGACAACAAAGGTTTATTTATAGTCACTCATGCCTTCGGAAGCCTTATTATTCGCTTTAAATGCTTTTATAGTCTCAATATTGATTTTAAGTTGAATATTCTTTCATTTTTGGTTAAGAAAGATTATAATTGAATGTTTGCCTCGGGAAACATGAAGCGAAAGCCATTTATTGACAAGAAAAGTTCATTTATAGTCACTCATTCCTTTGAAAGCGTTATTACTGGTTTTAAATGGATTTATAATCTCGTTATTGATTTTAAGTTGAATTTTCTTATAATTTTGGTTAAAATAGATTATAATTGAATGTTTGCCTCGAGAAACGTGACGCGAAAGCCATCCATTGACAACAAAAGTTTATTTATAGTCACTCATGCCTTCGAAAGCCTTATTACTCGCTTTAAATACTTTTATTGTCTCATTATTGATTTTAAGTTGAATATTCTTACAGTTTTGGTTAACAAAGATTATAATTGAATGTTTGCCTCGGGAAACATGAAGCGAAAGCCATCTATTGACAAGACAAGTTCATTTATAGTCACTCATTCCTTTGAAAATGTTATTATTGGTTTTAAATGGATTTATAATCTCATTATTGATTTTAATTTCAATTTTCTTATAATTTTGGTTAAAATAGAATATAATTGAATGTTTACCTCGAGAAACGTGACGCATATGCCATCCATTGCCAACAAAAGTTTATTTATAGTCACTCATGCCTTCGGAAGCCTTATTACTCGCTTTAAATACTTTTATAGTCTCATTATTGATTTTAAGTTAAATATTCTTACATTTTTGATTAATCAAGATTATAATTGAATGTCTGCCTCGAGAAACGTGAAGCAAAAGCCATTTATTGACAAGAAAAGTTCATTTATAGTCACTCATTCCTTTGAAAGCGTTATTATTGGTTTTAAATGGATTTATAATCTCATTATTGATTTTAAGTTCAATTTTCTTATAATTTTGGTTAAAACAGAATATAATTGAATGTTTGCCTCAAGAAACGTGACGCGAAAACCATCTATTGACAACAAAAGTTTATTTATAGTCACTCATGCCTTCGGAAGCCTTATTACTCGCTTTAAATACTTTTATAGTCTCATTATTGATTTTAAGTTGAATATTCTTAGATTTTTGGTTAACAAAGATTATAATTGAATGTTTGCCTCGAGAAACGTGAAGCGAAAGCCATCTATTGACAGGAAAAGTTCATTTATAGTCACTCATTCCTTTGAAAACGTTATTATTGATATAAAATGGATTTATAATCTCATTATTGATTTTAAGTTGAATTTTCTTATAATTTTTGTTAAAACAGAATATAATTGAATGTTTGCCATGAGAAACGTTATATGAAAGCCATCCATTGATATCAAAAGTTTATTTATAGTCACTCATGCCTTCGAAAGCCTTTTTACTCGCTTTAAATGCTTTTATAGTCTCAATATTGATTTTAAGTTGAATTTTCTTACATGTTTCATTAAAAAAGATTATAATTGAATGTTTTCTTCAAAAAACATGAAGCGAAAGCCATCCATTGAGAAGAAAAGTTCATTTATTGTCACTCGTGCCTTCAAAAGCGTTATTACTGGCTTTAAATGGATTTATAATCTCATTATTGATTTTAAGTTGAATTTTCTTACAATTTTGGTTAAAACAAAATATAATTGACTGTTTGCCTCGAGAAACGTGACCCGAAAGCCATCCATTGCCAAAAAAAGTTTATTTATAGTCACTCATGGCTTCGGAAACCTTATTACTCGCTTTAAATGCTTTTATAGTCTCAATATTGATTTTAAGTTGAATATTCTTTCATTTTTGGTTAAGAAATATTATAATTGAATGTTTGCCTCGGGAAACATGAAGCAAAAGCCATTTATTGACAAGAAAAGTTCATTTATAGTCACTCATTCCTTTGAAAGCATTATTATTGGTTTTAAATGGATTTATAATCTCATTATTGATTTTAAGATCAATTTTCTTATAATTTTGGTTAAAACAGATTATAATTGAATGTTTGCCTAGAGAAACGTGACGCGAAAGCCATCCATTGACAACAAAAGTTTATTTATAGTCACTCATGCCTTCGGGAGCCTTATTACTCGCTTTAAATGCTTTTATAGTCTCAATATTGATTTTAAGTTGAATATTTTTACATTTTTGGTTAAAAAAGATTATAATTGAATGTTTGCCTCGGGAAACATGAAGCGAAAGCCATTTATTGACAAGAAAAGTTCATTTATAGTCACTTATTCCTTTGAAAGCGTTATTATTGGTTTTAAATGTATTTATAATCTCATTAGTGATTTTAAGTTCAATTTTCTTATATTTTTGGTTAAAACAGAATATAATTGAATGTTTGCCTCAAGAAACGTGGCGCGAAAACCATCCATTGACAACAAAAGTTTATTTATAGTCACTTATACCTTCGGAAGCCTTATTACTCGCTTTAAATTTGCCTCGAGAAACATGAAGCGAAAGCCATCTATTGACAAGAAAAGTTCATTTATAGTCACTCATTCCTTTGAAAATGTTATTATTGGTTTTAAATGGATTTATAATCTCATTATTGATTTTAAGTTGAATTTTCTTATAATTTTGGTTAAAAGAGAATATAATTGAATGTTTGCCCTGAGAAACGTGAAGCGAAATCCATCCATTGACAACAAAAGCTTATTTATAGTCACTCATGCCTTCGGAAGCCTTATTACTCGCTTTAAATACTTTTATAGTCTCATTATTGATTTTAAGTTGAATATTCTTACATTTTTGGTTAAGAAAGATTATAATTGAATGTTTGCCTCAGGAAACATGAAGCGAAAGCCATTTATTGACAAGAAAAGTACATTTATAGTTACTCATTCCTTTGAAAGCGTTATTATTAGTTTTAAATGGATTTATAATCTCATTATTGATTTTAAGTTCAATTTTCTTATAATTTTGGTTAAAACAGAATATAATTGAATGTTTGCCTCGAGAAACGTGACGTAAAAGCCATCCATTGACAACCCTTCGGAAGCCTTATTACTCGCTTTAAATACTTTTATAGTCTCATTATTGATTTTAAGTTGAATATTCTTAGATTTTTGGTTAACAAAGATTATAATTGAATGTTTTCCTCGAGAAACGTGAAGCGAAAGCCATCTATTGACAAGAAAAGTTCAGTTATTATCACTCGTGCCTTTGAAAGCGTTATTACTGGCTTTAAATGGATTAATAATCTCATTATTGATTTTAAGTTGAATTTTCTTATAATTTTGGTTAAAACAGAGTATAATTGAATGTTTGCCTTGAGAAACGTTATGCGAAAGCTATCCATTGAGAACAAAAGTTTATTTATAGTCACTCATGCCGTCGAAAGCCTTATTACTCGCTTTAAATGCTTTTATAGTCTCAATATAGATTTTAAGTTGAATTTTCTTACATTTTTTTTGGTAAAATAATTTATAATTGTATGGTTGCCTCAGAAAATGTGAAGCGAAAGCCATCCATTGAGAAGAAAAGTTCATTTATTGTCACTCGTGCCTTTGAAAGCGTCATTACTGGCTTTAAATGGATTAATAATCTCATTATTGATTTTGAGTTGAATTTCTTATAATTTTGGTGAAAACAGAATATAATTGAATGTTTGCCTCGAGAAACATGACGCGAAAGCCATCCATTGACAAGAAAAGTTCATTTATAGACACTTATGCCTTCGGAAGCCTTATTACTCGCTTTAAATACTTTTATAGTCTCATTATTGATTTTAAGTTGAAGATTCTTATATTTTTGGTTAACAAAGATTATAATTGAATGTTTGCCAGGGAAAACGTGAAGCAAAAGCCATCTATTGACAAGAAAAGTTCATTTATAGTCACTCATTCCTTTGAAAGCGTTATTATTGGTTTTTAGTGGATTTATAATCTCATTATTGATTTTAAGTTCAATTTTCTTATAATTTTTGTTAAAACAGAATATAATTGAATATTTGCCTTGAGAAACGTGACGCGAAAGCCATCCATTGACAACAAAAGTTTATTTATACTCACTCATGCCTTCGGAAGCCTTATTACTCGCTTTAAATGCTTTTATAGTCTCAATATAGATTTTAAGTTGAATTTTCTTACATTTTTCATTAAAACAGATTGTAATTGAATGTTTGCCTCAGAAAACATGAAGCGAAAGCCATCAATTGAGAAGAAAAGTTCATTTATTGTCACTCGTGCCTTCAAAATCGTTATTATTGGCTTTAAATGGATTTATAATCTCATTAGTGATTTTAAGTTGAATTTTCTCACAATTTTGGTTAGAACAAAAAAAAATTGACTGTTTGGCTCGAGAAACGTGACGCGAAAGCCATCCATTGACAACAAAAGTTTATTTATAGTCACTCATGCCTTCGGGAGCCTTATTACTCGCTTTAAATGCTTTTATACTCTCAATATTGATTTTAAGTTGAATATTCTTACATTTTTGGTTAAGAAAGATTATAATTGAATGTTTGCCTCGGGAAACATGAAGCGAAAGCCATTTATTGACAAGAAAAGTTCATTTATAGTCACTCATTCCTTTGAAAGCGTTATTATTAGTTTTAAATGGATTTATAATCTCATTAGTGATTTTAAGTTCAATTTTCTTATAATTTTGGTTAAAACAGAATATAATTGAATGTTTGCCTCGAGAAACGTGACGCGAAAGCCATCCATTGACAACAAAAGTTTATTTATAGTCACTCATGCCTTCGGAAGCCTTATTACTCGCTTTAAATACTTTTATAGTCTCATTATTGATTTTAAGTTGAATATTCTTACATTTTTGGTGAACAAAGATTATAATTGAATGTTTGCCTCGAGAAATATGAAGCGAAAGCCATCTATTGACAAGAAAAGTTCATTTATAGTCACTCATTCCTTTGAAAACGTTATTATTGATTTTAAATGGATTTATAATCTCATTATTGATTTGAAGTTGAATTTTCTTATAATTTTGGTTAAAACAGAATATAATTGAATGTTTGCCTTGAGAAACATGATGTGAAAGCCATCCATTGACAACAAAAGTTTATTTATAGTCACTCATGCCTTCGGAAGCCCTATTACTCGCTTTAAATGCTTTTGTAGTCTCAATATTGATTTTAAGTTGAATTTTCTTAAATTTTTCATTAAAACAGATTGTAATTGAATGTTTGCCTCAGAAAACATGAAGCGAAAGCCATCCATTGAGAAGAAAAGTTGATTTATTGCCACTCATGCCTTCAAAAGCGTTATTACTGGCTTTAAATGGATTTATAATCTCATTATTGATTTTAAGTTGAATTTTCTTACAATTTTTGTTAAGACAAAATATAATTGACTGTTTGCCACGAGAAACGTGATGCGAAAGCCATCCATTGACAAGAAAAGTTTATTTATAGTCACTTATGCCTTCGAAAGCCTTATTACTCGCTTTAAATGCTTTTATAGTCTCAATATTGATTTTAAGTTGAATTCTCTTACATTTTTTGTTAAAACAGATTATAATTGAATGGTTGTTTCGGAAAACGTGAAGCGAAATCCTTACATTGAGAAGAAAAGTTCATTTATTGTCACTCGTGCCTTCGAAAGCGTTACTACTAGCTTTAATTGGATTTATAAACTCATTATTGATTTTAAGTTGAATTTTCTTATAATTTTGGTCAAAACAGAATATAATTGAATGTTTGCCTCGAGAAACATGACGCGAAAGCCATCCATTGACAACAAAAGTTTATTTATAGTCACTCATGCCTTCGGAAGCCTTATTACTCGCTTTAAATACTTTTATAGTGTCATTTATTGATTTTAGGTTGAATATTCTTACATTTTTGGTTTAAACAGATTATAATTGAATATTTGCCTCGGGAAACGTGAAGCGAAAGCCATCTATTGACAAGAAAAGTTTATTTATTGTCACTCATGCCTTCGAAAGCGTTATTACTCGCTTTAAATGGTTTTATATTTTCATTATTGATTTTAAGTTGAGTTTTCTTTTATTTTTGGTAAAACAGAATATAATTGAATGTTTGCCTCGGGAAACGTGAAGTGAAAGCCATCCATCGAGAAGAAAAGTTCATTTATAGTCACTCATACCTTCGGAAGCCTTATTGCCCGCTTTAAATGGTTTTATAGTCTCATTTTTTATTTTAAGTTGAATTTTCTTATATTTTTTGTTAAAACAGATTATAATTGGATGTTTGCCTCAGAAAACGCGAAGCGAAAGCCATCCATTGCCAAGAAAAGTTCATTTATTGTCAACCATTCATTCAAAATCATTATTACTTGCTTTAAATAGATTTATAATCTCATTTTTTATTTTAAGTTGAATTTTCTTACAATTTTGGTTAAAACAAAATATAATTGACTGTTTGCCACGAGAAACGTGACGCGAAAGCCATCCATTGACAACAAAAGTTTATTTATATTCACTTATACCTTCGGAAGACTTATTACTCGCTTTAAATGATTTTATAATCTCAATATTGATTTTAAGTTGAATTCTCTTACATTTTTGGTTAAAACAGATTATAATTGAATGGTTGTTTCGGAAAACGTGAAGCGAAATCCTTCCATTGAGAAGAAAAGTTCATTTATTGTCACTCGTGCCTTCAAAAGCGTTACTACTGGCTTTAAATGGATTTATAATCTCATTATTGATTTTAAGTTGAATTTTCTTATAATTTTGGTGAAAACAGAATATAATTGATTGTTTGCCTCGAGAAACGTGACGTGAAAGCCATCCATTGACAAGAAAAGTTTATTTATAGACACTCATGCCTTCGGAAGCCTTATTGCTCACTTTAAATAATTTTATAGTCTCATTATTGATTTTAAGTTGAATATTCTTATATTTTTGGTTAACAAAGATTATAATTGAATGTTTGTCTCGGGAAACGTGAAGCGAAAGCCATCTATTGACAAGAAAAGTTCAATTATAGTCACTCATTCCTTTGAAAATGTTATTATTGGTTTTAAATGGATTTATAATCTTATTATTGATTTTAAGTTAAATTTTCTTATAATTTTGGATAAAACAGAATATAATTGAATGTTTGCTTTGAGAAACGTGATGCGAAATCTATCCATTGACAACAAAAGCTTATTTATAGTCCCTCATGCCTTCGGAAGCCTTATTACTCGCCTTAAATACTTTTATAGTCTCATTATTGATTTTAAGTTGAATATTCTTACATTTTTGGCTAAGAAAGATTATAATTGAATGTTTGCCTCAGGAAACATGAAGCGAAAGCCAGTTATTGACAAGAAAAGTTCATTTATAGTCACGCATTCCTTTGAAAGCGTTATTATTAGTTTTAAATGGATTTATAATCTCATTATTAATTTTAAGTTCAAATTTCTTATAATTTTGGTTAAAACAGAATATAATTGAATGTTTGCCTCGAGAAACGGGACGCGAAAGCTATCCATTGACAACAAAAGTTTATTTATAGTCACTCATGCCTTTGGAAGCCTTATTACTCGCTTTAAATGCTTTTATAGTCTCATTATTGATTTTAAGTTGAATATTCTTACATTTTTGTTTAACAAAGATTATAATTGAATGTATGCCCCGAGAAACGCGAAGCGAAAGCCATTTATTGACAAGAAAAGTTCATTTATAGTCACTCATTCCTTTGAAAGCGTTATTATTGGTTTTAAATGGATTTATAATCTCATTATTGATTTTAAGTTCAATTTTCTTATAATTTTGGTTAAAACAGAATATAATTGAATGTTTGCCTTGGGAAACGTGACGCGAAAGCCATCCATTGAGAACAAAAGTTTATTTATAGTCACTCATGCCTTCGGAAGCCTTATTACTCGCTTTAAATACTTTTATAGTCTCATTATTGATTTTAAGTTGAATATTCTTACATTTTTGGTTAACAAAGATTATAATTGAATGTTTGCCTCGAGAAACGTGAAGCGAAAGCCATCTATTGACAAGAAAAGTTCATTTATAGTCACTCATTCCTTTGAAAACGTTATTATTGGTTTTAAATGGATTTATAATCTCATTATTGATTTTAAGTTGAATTTTCTTATAATTTTGGTTAAAACATAATATAATTGAATGTTTGCCTCGAGAAACGTGACGCGAAAGCCATCCATTGACAACAAAAGTTTATTTATAGTCACTCGGGCCTTCAGAAGCCTTATTACTCGCTTTAAATACTTTTATAGTCTCATTATTGATTTTAAGTTGAATATTCTTACAGTTTTGGTTAAGAAAGAATATAATTGAATGTTTGCCTCGAGAAACGTGAAGCGAAAGCCACCTATTGACAAGAAAAGTTCATTTATAGTACTCATTCCTTTGAAAACGTTATTATTGGTTTTAAATGGATTTATAATCTCATTATTGATTTTAAGTTAAATTTTCTTATAATTTTGGTTAAAACATAATATAATTGAATGTTTACCCTGAGAAACGTGATGCGAAATCCATCCATTGACAACAAAAGCTTATTTATAGTCACTCATGCCTTCGGAAGCCTTGTTACTCGCTTTAAACGCTTTTATAGTCTCAATATTGATTTTAAGTTGAATTGTCTTACATTTTTCATTAAAACAGATTATAATTGAATGTTTTCCTCAAAAAACATGAAACGAAAGCCATCTATTGACAAGAAAAGTTCATTTATAGTCACTCATTCCTTTGAAAGCGTTATTATTGGTTTTAAATGGATTTATAATCTCAATATTGATTTTAAGTTCAATTTTCTTATAATTTTGGTTAAAACAGAATATAATTGAATGTTTGCCTCGAGAAACGTGATACGAAAGCCATCCATTGACAACAAAAGTTTATTTATAGTCGCTGATGCCTTCGAAAGCCTTATTACTCGCTTTAAATACTTTTATAGTCTCATTATTGATTTTAAGTTGAATATTCTTACATTTTTGGTTAACAAAGATTATAATTGAATGTCGGCCTCGAGAAACGTGAAGCGAATGCTTTCTATTGACAGGAAAAGTTCATTTATAGTCACTCATTCCTTTGAAAACGTTAGTATTGGTTTTAAATGGATTTATAATCTAATTATTGATTTTAAGTTGAATTTTCTTATAATTTTGGTTAAAACAGAATATAATTGAATGTTTGCCTTGAGAAACGTGATGCGAAAGCCATCCATTGACAACAAAAGTTTATTTATAGTCACTCATGCCTTCGGAAGCCTTATTACTCGCTTTAAATGCTTTTATAGTCTCAATATTGATTTTATGTCGAATTGTCTTACGTTTTTGGTTAGAGCAGATTATAATTGAAAGGTTGTTTCGGAAAACGTGAAGCGAAATCCTTCCATTGAGAAGAAAAGTTCATTTACTGTCACTTGTGCCTTCGAAAGCGTTACTACTGGCTTTAAATGCTTTTATAGTCTCAATATTGATTTTGAGTTGAATTTTCTTACATTTTTGGTTAAAACAGATTATAATTGAATGGTTGTTTCGGAAAACGTGAAGCGAAATCCTTCCATTGAGAAGTACAGTTCATTTATTGTCACTCCTGCCTTCGAAAGCGTTATTACTGGCTTTAAATGGATTTATAATCTCATTATTGATTTTAAATTGAATTTTCTTATAATTTTGGTTAAAACAGAATATAATTGAATGTTTGCCTTGGGAAATGTGATGCGAAATCCATCCATTGATAACAAAAGCTTATTTATAGTCACTCATGCCTTCGGAAGCCTTTTTACTCGCTTTCAATGCTTTTATAGTCTCAATATTGATTTTAAGTTGAATTTTCTTACATTTTTCATCAAAACAGATTAGAATTGAATGTTTTCCTGAAAAAACATGAAGCGAAAGCCATCCATTGAGAAGAAAAGTTCATTTATTGTCACTCATGCCCTCAAAAGCGTTATTACTGGCTTTAAATGGATTTATAATCTCATTATTGATTTTAGTTGAATTTTCTTATAATTTTGGTGAAAACAGAATATAATTGAATGTTTACCTCGAGAAACATGACACGAAAGCCATCCATTGACAAGAAAGTTTATCTATAGTCACTCATGCCTTCGAAAGCCTTATTACTCGCTTTAAAAACTTTTATGGTCTCATTATTGATTTTAAGTTGAATATTCTTACATTTTTGGTTAACAAAGATTATAATTGAATGTTTGCCTTGAGAAACGTGAAGCGAAAGCCATCAATTGACAAGAAAAGTTCATTTATAGTCACTCATTTCTTTGAAAACGTTATTATTAGTTTTAAATGGATTTATAATCTCATTATTGATTTTAAGTTCAATTTTCTTATAATTTTGGTTAAAACAGAATATAATTGAATGTTTGCCTTGAGAAATGTGATGCGAAAGCCATCTATTGACAACAAAAGTTTTTTTATAGTCACTTATGCCTTCGGAAGCCTTATTACTCACTTTAAATGCTTTTATAGTCTCAATATTAATTTTAAGTTGAATTTTCTTAAATTTTTCATTAAAACAGATCATATTTGAATGTTTGTCTCAGAAAACATTAAGCGAAAGCCATCCATTGAGAAGAAAAGTTCATTTATTGTCACTCATGCCTTCAAAAGCATTATTACTGGCTTTAAATGGATTTATAATCTCATTATTGATTTTAAGTTGAATTTTCTTACAATTTTGGTTAAAACAAAATATAATTGACTGTTTACCTCGAGAAACGTGACGCGAAAGCCATCCATTGACAAGAAAAGTTTATTTATAGTCACTTATGCCTTCGAAAGCGTTATTACTCGCTTTAAATGCTTTTATAGTCTTAATATTGATTTTAAGTTGAATTCTCTTACATTTTTGGTTAAAACAGATTATAATTGAATGGTTGTTTCGGAAAACGTGAAGCGAAATCCTTCCATTGAGAAGAAAAGTTCAATTATTGTCACTTGTCCCTTCGAAAGCGTTACTACTAGCTTTAAATGGATTTATAATCTCATTTTTGATTTTAAGTTGAATTTTCTTATAATTTTGGTTAAAACAGAATATAATTGAATGTTTACCTCGAGAAACGTGACGCGAAAGCCATCCATTGACAACAAAAGTTTATTTATAGTCACTCATGCTTTCGGAAGCCTTATTACTCGCTTTAAAGACTTTTATAGTCTCATTATTGATTTTAAGTTGAATATTCTTACATTTTTGGTTAACAAAGATTATAATTGAATGTTTGCCTCGAGAAACGTGAAGCGAAAGCCATTTATTGACAAGAAAAGTTCATTTATAGTCACTAATTCCTTTGAAAACGTTATTATTGGTTTTAAATGGATTTATAATCTCATTATTGATTTTAAGTTGAATTTTCTTATAATTTTGGTTAAAACATAATATAATTGAATGTTTACCTCGAGAAACGTGACGCGAAAGCCATCCATTGACAACAAAAGTTTATTTATAGTCACTCAGGCCTTCAGAAGCCTTATTACTCGCTTTAAATACTTTTATAGTCTCATTATTGATTTTAAGTTGAATATTCTTACATTTTTGGTTAAGAAAGAGTATAATTGAATGTTTGCCTCGAGAAACGCGAAGCGAAAGCTATCTATTGACAAGAAAAGTTCATTTATAGTACTCATTCCTTTGAAAACGTTATTATTGGTTATAAATGGATTTATAATCTCATTATTGATTTTAAGTGAAATTTTCTTATAATTTTGGTTAAAACATAATATAATTGAATGTTTACCCTGAGAAACGTGATGCGAAAGCCATCCATTGACAACAAAAGCTTATTTATAGTCACTCATGCATTCGGAAGCCTTGTTACTCGCTTTAAACGCTTTTATAGTCTCAATATTGATTTTAAGTTGAATTGTCTTACATTTTTCATTAAAACAGATTATAATTGAATGTTTTCCTCAAAAAACATGAATCGAAAGCCATCCATTGAGAAGAAAAGTTCATTTATTGTCACTCATGCCCTCAAAAGCGTTATTACTGGCTTTAAATGGATTTATAATCTCATTATTGATTTTAGTTGAATTTTCTTATAATTTTGGTGAAAACAGAATATAATTGAATGTTTACCTCGAGAAACGTGACACGAAAGCCATCCATTGACAAGAAAGTTTATCTATAGTCACTCATGCCTTCGAAAGCCTTATTACTCGCTTTAAAAACTTTTATGGTCTCATTATTGATTTTAAGTTGAATATTCTTACATTTTTGGTTAACAAAGATTATAATTGAATGTTTGCCTTGAGAAACGTGAAGCGAAAGTCATTAATTGACAAGAAAAGTTCATTTATAGTCACTCATTTCTTTGAAAACGTTATTATTAGTTTTAAATGGATTTTATAATCTCATTATTGATTTTAAGTTCAATTTTCTTATAATTTTGGTTAAAACAGAATATAATTGAATGTTTGCCTTGAGAAATGTGATGCGAAAGCCATCTATTGACAACAAAAGTTTTTTTATAGTCACTTATGCCTTCGGAAGCCTTATTACTCACTTTAAATGCTTTTATAGTCTCAATATTAATTTTAAGTTGAATTTTCTTAAATTTTTCATTAAAACAGATCATATTTGAATGTTTGTCTCAGAAAACATGAAGCGAAAGCCATCCATTGAGAAGAAAAGTTCATTTATTGTCACTAATGCCTTCAAAAGCATTATTACTGGCTTTAAATGGATTTATAATCTCATTATTGATTTTAAGTTGAATTTTCTTACAATTTTGGTTAAAACAAAATATAATTGACTGTTTACCTCGAGAAACGTGACGCGAAAGCCATCCATTGACAAGAAAAGTTTATTTATAGTCACTTATGCCTTCGAAAGCGTTATTACTCGCTTTAAATGCTTTTATAGTCTTAATATTGATTTTAAGTTGAATTCTCTTACATTTTTGGTTAAAACAGATTATAATTAAATGGTTGTTTCGGAAAACGTAAAGCGAACTCCTTCCATTGAGAAGAAAAGTTCATTTATTGTCACTTGTGCCTTCGAAAGCGTTACTACTAGCTTTAAATGGATTTATAATCTCATTTTTGATTTTAAATTGAATTTTCTTATAATTTTGGTTAAAACAGAATATAATTGAATGTTTACCTCGAGAAACGTGACGCGAAAGCCATCCATTGACAACAAAAGTTTATTTATAGTCACTCATGCCTTCGGAAGCCTTATTACTCGCTTTCAAGACTTTTATAGTCTCATTATTGATTTTAAGTTGAATATTCTTACATTTTTGGTTAACAAAGATTATAATTGAATGTTTGCCTCGAGAAACGTGAAGCGAAAGCCATCTATTGATAAGAAAAGTTCATTTATAGTCACTCATTCCTTTGAAAACGTTATTATGGTTTTAAATGGATTTATAATCTCATTATTGATTTTAAGTTGAATTTTCTTATAATTTTGGTTAAAACATAATATAATTGAATGTTTGCCTCGAGAAATGTGACGCGAAAGCCATCCATTGACAACAAAAGTTTATTTATAGTCACTCAGGCCTTCAGAAGCCTTATTACTCGCTTTAAATACTTTTATAGTCTCATTATTGATTTTAAGTTGAATATTCTTACATTTTTGGTTAAGAAAGAGTATAATTGAATGTTTGCCTCGAGAAACGTGAAGCGAAAGCCATCTATTGACAAGAAAAGTTCATTTATAGTACTCATTCCTTTGAAAACGTTATTATTGGTTATAAATGGATTTATAATCTCATTATTGATTTTAAGTTAACTTTTCTTATAATTTTGGTTAAAACATAATATAATTGAATGTTTACCCTGAGAAACGTGATGCGAAATCCATCCATTGACAACAAAAGCTTATTTATAGTCACTCATGCCTTCGGAAGCCTTGTTACTCGCTTTAAACGCTTTTATAGTCTCAATATTGATTTTAAGTTGAATTGTCTTACATTTTTCATTAAAACAGATTATAATTGAATGTTTTCCTCAAAAAACATGAAGCGAAAGCCATCCATTGAGAAGAAAAGTTCATTTATTGTCACTCATGCCCTCAAAAGCGTTATTACTGGCTTTAAATGGATTTATAATCTCATTATTGATTTTAGTTGAATTTTCTTATAATTTTGGTGAAAACAGAATATAATTGAATGTTTACCTCGAGAAATGTGACACGAAAGCCATCCATTGACAAGAAAGTTTATCTAGAGTCACTCATGCCTTCGAAAGCCTTATTACTCGCTTTAAAAACTTTTATGGTCTCATTATTGATTTTAAGTTGAATATTCTTACATTTTTGGTTAACAAGGATTATAATTGAATGTTTGCCTTGAGAAACGTGAAGCGAAAGCCATCAGTTGATAAGAAAAGTTCATTTATAGTCACTCATTCCTTTGAAAACGTTATTATTGGTTTTAAATGGATTTATAATCTCATTATTGATTTTAAGTTGAATTTTCTTATAATTTTGGTTAAAACATAATATAATTGAATGTTTGCCTCGAGAAACGTGACGCGAAAGCCATCCATTGACAACAAAAGTTTATTTATAGTCACTCATGCTTTCGGAAGCCTTATTACTCGCTTTAAAGACTTTTATAGTCTCATTATTGATTTTAAGTTGAATATTCTTACATTTTTGGTTAACAAAGATTATAATTGAATGTTTGCCTCGAGAAACGTGAAGCGAAAGCCATCTATTGACAAGAAAAGTTCATTTATAGTCACTCATTCCTTTGAAAACGTTATTATTGGTTTTAAATGGATTTATAATCTCATTATTGATTTTAAGTTGAATTTTCTTATAATTTTGGTTAAAACATAATATAATTGAATGTTTGCCTCGAGAAACGTGACGCGAAAGCCATCCATTGACAACAAAAGTTTATTTATAGTCACTCAGGCCTTCAGAAGCCTTATTACTCGCTTTAAATACTTTTATAGTCTCATTATTGATTTTAAGTTGAATATTCTTACATTTTTGGTTAAGAAAGAGTATAATTGAATGTTTGCCTCGAGAAACGTGAAGCGAAAGCCATCTATTGACAAGAAAAGTTCATTTATAGTACTCATTCCTTTGAAAACGTTATTATTGGTTATAAATGGATTTATAATCTCATTATTGATTTTAAGTTAAATTTTCTTATAATTTTGGTCAAAACATAATATAATTGAATGTTTACCCTGAGAAACGTGATGCGAAATCCATCCATTGACAACAAAAGCTTATTTATAGTCACTCATGCCTTCGGAAGCCTTGTTACTCGCTTTAAACGCTTTTATAGTCTCAATATTGATTTTAAGTTGAATTGTCTTACATTTTTCATTAAAACAGATTATAATTGAATGTTTTCCTCAAAAAACATGAATCGAAAGCCATCCATTGAGAAGAAAAGTTCATTTATTGTCACTCATGCCCTCAAAAGCGTTATTACTGGCTTTAAATGGATTTATAATCTCATTATTGATTTTAGTTGAATTTTCTTATAATTTTGGTGAAAACAGAATATAATTGAATGTTTACCTCGAGAAATGTGACACGAAAGCCATCCATTGACAAGAAAGTTTATCTAGAGTCACTCATGCCTTCGAAAGCCTTATTACTCGCTTTAAAAACTTTTATGGTCTCATTATTGATTTTAAGTTGAATATTCTTACATTTTTGGTTAACAAGGATTATAATTGAATGTTTGCCTTGAGAAACGTGAAGCGAAAGCCATCAGTTGATAAGAAAAGTTCATTTATAGTCACTCATTCCTTTGAAAACGTTATTATTGGTTTTAAATGGATTTATAATCTCATTATTGATTTTAAGTTGAATTTTCTTATAATTTTGGTTAAAACATAATATAATTGAATGTTTGCCTCGAGAAACGTGACGCGAAAGCCATCCATTGACAACAAAAGTTTATTTATAGTCACTCATGCTTTCGGAAGCCTTATTACTCGCTTTAAAGACTTTTATAGTCTCATTATTGATTTTAAGTTGAATATTCTTACATTTTTGGTTAACAAAGATTATAATTGAATGTTTGCCTCGAGAAACGTGAAGCGAAAGCCATCTATTGACAAGAAAAGTTCATTTATAGTCACTCATTCCTTTGAAAACGTTATTATTGGTTTTAAATGGATTTATAATCTCATTATTGATTTTAAGTTGAATTTTCTTATAATTTTGGTTAAAACATAATATAATTGAATGTTTGCCTCGAGAAACGTGACGCGAAAGCCATCCATTGACAACAAAAGTTTATTTATAGTCACTCAGGCCTTCAGAAGCCTTATTACTCGCTTTAAATACTTTTATAGTCTCATTATTGATTTTAAGTTGAATATTCTTACATTTTTGGTTAAGAAAGAGTATAATTGAATGTTTGCCTCGAGAAACGTGAAGCGAAAGCCATCTATTGACAAGAAAAGTTCATTTATAGTACTCATTCCTTTGAAAACGTTATTATTGGTTATAAATGGATTTATAATCTCATTATTGATTTTAAGTTAAATTTTCTTATAATTTTGGTCAAAACATAATATAATTGAATGTTTACCCTGAGAAACGTGATGCGAAATCCATCCATTGACAACAAAAGCTTATTTATAGTCACTCATGCCTTCGGAAGCCTTGTTACTCGCTTTAAACGCTTTTATAGTCTCAATATTGATTTTAAGTTGAATTGTCTTACATTTTTCATTAAAACAGATTATAATTGAATGTTTTCCTCAAAAAACATGAATCGAAAGCCATCCATTGAGAAGAAAAGTTCATTTATTGTCACTCATGCCCTCAAAAGCGTTATTACTGGCTTTAAATGGATTTATAATCTCATTATTGATTTTAGTTGAATTTTCTTATAATTTTGGTGAAAACAGAATATAATTGAATGTTTACCTCGAGAAACGTGACACGAAAGCCATCCATTGACAAGAAAGTTTATCTATAGTCACTCATGCCTTCGAAAGCCTTATTACTCGCTTTAAAAACTTTTATGGTCTCATTATTGATTTTAAGTTGAATATTCTTACATTTTTGGTTAACAAAGATTATAATTGAATGTTTGCCTTGAGAAACGTGAAGCGAAAGTCATTAATTGACAAGAAAAGTTCATTTATAGTCACTCATTTCTTTGAAAACGTTATTATTAGTTTTAAATGGATTTTATAATCTCATTATTGATTTTAAGTTCAATTTTCTTATAATTTTGGTTAAAACAGAATATAATTGAATGTTTGCCTTGAGAAATGTGATGCGAAAGCCATCTATTGACAACAAAAGTTTTTTTATAGTCACTTATGCCTTCGGAAGCCTTATTACTCACTTTAAATGCTTTTATAGTCTCAATATTAATTTTAAGTTGAATTTTCTTAAATTTTTCATTAAAACAGATCATATTTGAATGTTTGTCTCAGAAAACATGAAGCGAAAGCCATCCATTGAGAAGAAAAGTTCATTTATTGTCACTAATGCCTTCAAAAGCATTATTACTGGCTTTAAATGGATTTATAATCTCATTATTGATTTTAAGTTGAATTTTCTTACAATTTTGGTTAAAACAAAATATAATTGACTGTTTACCTCGAGAAACGTGACGCGAAAGCCATCCATTGACAAGAAAAGTTTATTTATAGTCACTTATGCCTTCGAAAGCGTTATTACTCGCTTTAAATGCTTTTATAGTCTTAATATTGATTTTAAGTTGAATTCTCTTACATTTTTGGTTAAAACAGATTATAATTAAATGGTTGTTTCGGAAAACGTAAAGCGAACTCCTTCCATTGAGAAGAAAAGTTCATTTATTGTCACTTGTGCCTTCGAAAGCGTTACTACTAGCTTTAAATGGATTTATAATCTCATTTTTGATTTTAAATTGAATTTTCTTATAATTTTGGTTAAAACAGAATATAATTGAATGTTTACCTCGAGAAACGTGACGCGAAAGCCATCCATTGACAACAAAAGTTTATTTATAGTCCCTCATGCCTTCGGAAGCCTTATTACTCGCTTTAAAGACTTTTATAGTCTCATTATTGATTTTAAGTTGAATATTCTTACATTTTTGGTTAACAAAGATTATAATTGAATGTTTGCCTCGAGAAATGTGAAGCGAAAGGCATCTATTGACAAGAAAAGGTCATTTATAGTCACTCATTCCTTTGAAAACGTTATTATTGGTTTTAAATGGATTTATAATCTCATTATTGATTTTAAGTTGAATTTTCTTATAATTTTGGTTAAAACATAATATAATTGAATGTTTGCCTCGAGAAATGTGACGCGAAAGCCATCCATTGACAACAAAAGTTTATTTATAGTCACTCAGGCCTTCAGAAGCCTTATTACTCGCTTTAAATACTTTTATAGTCTCATTATTGATTTTAAGTTGAATATTCTTACATTTTTGGTTAAGAAAGAGTATAATTGAATGTTTGCCTCGAGAAACGTGAAGCGAAAGCCATCTATTGACAAGAAAAGTTCATTTATAGTACTCATTCCTTTGAAAACGTTATTATTGGTTATAAATGGATTTATAATCTCATTATTGATTTTAAGTTAAATTTTATTATAATTTTGGTTAAAACATAATCTAATTGAATGTTTACCCTGAGAAACGTGATGCGAAATCCATCCATTGACAACAAAAGCTTATTTATAGTCACTCATGCCTTCGGAAGCCTTGTTACTCGCTTTAAACGCTTTTATAGTCTCAATATTGATTTTAAGTTGAATTGTCTTACATTTTTCATTAAAACAGATTATAATTGAATGTTTTCCTCAAAAAACATGAAGCGAAAGCCATCCATTGAGAAGAAAAGTTCATTTATTGTCACTCATGCCCTCAAAAGCGTTATTACTGGCTTTAAATGGATTTATAATCTCATTATTGATTTTAGTTGAATTTTCTTATAATTTTGGTGAAAACAGAATATAATTGAATGTTTACCTCGAGAAACGTGACACGAAAGCCATCCATTGACAAGAAAGTTTATCTATAGTCACTCATGCCTTCGAAAGCCTTATTACTCGCTTTAAAAACTTTTATGGTCTCATTATTGATTTTAAGTTGAATATTCTTACATTTTTGGTTAACAAAGATTATGATTGAATGTTTGCCTTGAGAAACGTGAAGCGAAAGCCATCAATTGATAAGAAAAGTTCATTTATAGTCACTCATTCCTTTGAAAACGTTATTATTGGTTTTAAATGGATTTATAATCTCATTATTGATTTTAAGTTGAATTTTCTTATAATTTTGGTTAAAACATAATATAATTGAATGTTTGCCTCGAGAAACGTGACGCGAAAGCCATCCATTGACAACAAAAGTTTATTTATAGTCACTCGGGCCTGCAGAAGCCTTATTACTCGCTTTAAATACTTTATAGTCTCATTATTGATTTTAAGTTGAATATTCTTACATTTTTGGTTAAGAAAGAGTATAATTGAATGTTTGCCTCGAGAAACGTGAAGCGAAAGCCATCTATTGACAAGAAAAGTTCATTTATAGTACTCATTCTTTTGAAAACGTTATTATTGGTTATAAATGGATTTATAATCTCATTATTGATTTTAAGTTAAATTTTCTTATAATTTTGGTTAAAACATAATATAATTGAATGTTTACCCTGAGAAACGTGATGCGAAATCCATCCATTGACAACAAAAGCTTATTTATAGTCACTCATGCCTTCGGAAGCCTTGTTACTCGCTTTAAACGCTTTTATAGTCTCAATATTGATTTTAAGTTGAATTGTCTTACATTTTTCATTAAAACAGATTATAATTGAATGTTTTCCTTAAAAAACATGAAGCGAAAGCCATCCATTGAGAAGAAAAGTTCATTTATTGTCACTCATGCCCTCAAAAGCGTTATTACTGGCTTTAAATGGATTTATAATCTCATTATTGATTTTAGTTGAATTTTCTTATAATTTTGGTGAAAACAGAATATAATTGAATGTTTACCTCGAGAAACGTGACACGAAAGCCATCCATTGACAAGAAAGTTTATCTATAGTCACTCATGCCTTCGAAAGCCTTATTACTCGTTTTAAAAACTTTTATGGTCTCATTATTGATTTTAAGTTGAATATTCTTACATTTTTGGTTAACAAAGATTATAATTGAATGTTTGCCTTGAGAAACGTGAAGCGAAAGCCATCAATTGATAAGAAAAGTTCATTTATAGTCACTCATTCCTTTGAAAACGTTATTATTGGTTTTAAATGGATTTATAATCTCATTATTGATTTTAAGTTGAATTTTCTTATAATTTTGGTTAAAACATAATATAATTGAATGTTTGCCTCAAGAAACGTGACGCGAAAGCCATCCATTGACAACAAAAGTTTATTTATAGTCACTCGGGCCTGCAGAAGCCTTATTACTCGCTTTAAATACTTTATAGTCTCATTATTGATTTTAAGTTGAATATTCTTACATTTTTGGTTAAGAAAGAGTATAATTGAATGTTTGCCTCGAGAAACGTGAAGCGAAAGCCATCTATTGACAAGAAAAGTTCATTTATAGTACTCATTCTTTTGAAAACGTTATTATTGGTTATAAATGGATTTATAATCTCATTATTGATTTTAAGTTAAATTTTCTTATAATTTTGGTTAAAACATAATATAATTGAATGTTTACCCTGAGAAACGTGATGCGAAATCCATCCATTGACAACAAAAGCTTATTTATAGTCACTCATGCCTTCGGAAGCCTTGTTACTCGCTTTAAACGCTTTTATAGTCTCAATATTGATTTTAAGTTGAATTGTCTTACATTTTTCATTAAAACAGATTATAATTGAATGTTTTCCTTAAAAAACATGAAGCGAAAGCCATCCATTGAGAAGAAAAGTTCATTTATTGTCACTCATGCCCTCAAAAGCGTTATTACTGGCTTTAAATGGATTTATAATCTCATTATTGATTTTAGTTGAATTTTCTTATAATTTTGGTGAAAACAGAATATAATTGAATGTTTACCTCGAGAAACGTGACACGAAAGCCATCCATTGACAAGAAAGTTTATCTATAGTCACTCATGCCTTCGAAATCCTTATTACTCGCTTTAAAAACTTTTATGGTCTCATTATTGATTTTAAGTTGAATATTCTTACATTTTTGGTTAACAAAGATTATAATTGAATGTTTGCCTTGAGAAACGTGAAGCGAAAGCCATCAATTGATAAGAAAAGTTCATTTATAGTCACTCATTCCTTTGAAAACGTTATTATTGATTTTAAATGGATTTATAAATCCTTATTACTCGCTTTAAAAACTTTTATGGTCTCATTATTGATTTTAAGTTGAATATTCTTACATTTTTGGTTAACAAAGATTATAATTGAATGTTTGCCTTGAGAAACGTGAAGCGAAAGCCATCAATTGATAAGAAAAGTTCATTTATAGTCACTCATTCCTTTGAAAACGTTATTATTGATTTTAAATGGATTTATAATCTCATTATTGATTTTAAGTTGAATTTTCTTATAATTTTGGTTAAAACATAATATAATCGAATGTTTGCCTCGAGAAACATGACGCGAAAGCCATCCATTGACAACAAAAGTTTATTTATAGTCACTCGGGCCTTCAGAAGCCTTATTACTCGCTTTAAATACTTTTATAGTCTCATTATTGATTTTAAGTTGAATATTCTTACATTTTTGGTTAAGAAAGAGTATAATTGAATGTTTGCCTCGAGAAACGTGAAGCGAAAGCCATCTATTGACAAGAAAAGTTCATTTATAGTACTCATTCCTTTGAAAACGTTATTATTGGTTATAAATGGATTTATAATCTCATTATTGATTTTAAGTTAAATTTTCTTATAATTTTGGTTAAAACATAATATAATTGAATGTTTACCCTGAGAAACGTGATGCGAAATCCATCCATTGACAACAAAAGCTTATTTATAGTCACTCATGCCTTCGGAAGCCTTGTTACTCGCTTTAAACGCTTTTATAGTCTCAATATTGATTTTAAGTTGAATTGTCTTACATTTTTCATTAAAACAGATTATAATTGAATGTTTTCCTCAAAAAACATGAAGTGAAAGCCATCTATTGAGAAGAAAAGTTCATTTATTGTCACTCATGCTTCAAAAGCGTTGTTACTGGCTTTAAAGAGATTTATAATCCCATTATTGATTTTAAGTTGAATTTTCTTATAATTTTGGTGAAAACAGAATATAATTGAATGTTTGCCTCGGGAAACGTGACACGAAAGCCATTCATTGACAAGAAAGTTTATTTATAATCACTCATGCCTTCGGAAGCCTTATTACTCACTTTAAATACTTTTATAGTCTCATTATTGATTTTAAGTTGAATAGTCTTACATTTTTTTGTTAAGAAAGATTATAATTGAATGTTTACCTCGGGAAACATGAAGCGACAGCCATTTATTGACAAGAAAAGTTTATTTACAGTCACTCATTCCTTTGAAAGCGTTATTATTGGTTTTAAATGGATTTATAATCTCATTATTGATTTTAAGTTCAATTTTCTTATAATTTTGGTTAAAACAGAATATAATTGAATGTTTGCCTCGAGAAACGTGACGCGAAAGCCATCCATTGACAACAAAAGTTTATTTATAGTCACTCATGCCTTCGGAAGCCTTATTACTCGCTTTAAATACTTTTCTAGTCTCATTATTGATTTTAAGTTGAATATTCTTACATTTTTTGCTAACAAAGATTAGAATTGCATGTTTGCCTTGGGAAACGTGAAGCGAAAGCCATCTATTGACAAGAGAAGTTCATTTATAGTCACTCATTCCTTTGAAAACGTTATTATTGGTTTTAAATGGATTTATAATCTCATTATTGATTTTAAGTTGAATTTTCTTATAATTTTGGTTGAAACAGAATATAATTGAATGTTTGCCTCGAGAAACGTGACGCGAAAGCCATCCATTGACAACAAAAGTTTTTTTATAGTCACTCGGGCCTGCAGAAGCCTTATTACTCGCTCTAAATACTTTATAGTCTCATTATTGATTTTAAGTTGAATATTCTTACATTTTTGGTTAAGAAAGAGTATAATTGAATGTTTGCCTCGAGAAACGTGAAGCGAAAGCCATCTATTGACAAGAAAAGTTCATTTATAGTACTCATTCTTTTGAAAACGTTATTATTGGTTATAAATGGATTTATAATCTCATTATTGATTTTAAGTTAAATTTTCTTATAATTTTGGTTAAAACATAATATAATTGAATGTTTACCCTGAGAAACGTGATGCGAAATCCATCCATTGACAACAAAAGCTTATTTATAGTCACTCATGCCTTCGGAAGCCTTGTTACTCGCTTTAAACGCTTTTATAGTCTCAATATTGATTTTAAGTTGAATTGTCTTACATTTTTCATTAAAACAGATTATAATTGAATGTTTTCCTTAAAAAACATGAAGCGAAAGCCATCCATTGAGAAGAAAAGTTCATTTATTGTCACTCATGCCCTCAAAAGCGTTATTACTGGCTTTAAATGGATTTATAATCTCATTATTGATTTTAGTTGAATTTTCTTATAATTTTGGTGAAAACAGAATATAATTGAATGTTTACCTCGAGAAACGTGACACGAAAGCCATCCATTGACAAGAAAGTTTATCTATAGTCACTCATGCCTTCGAAATCCTTATTACTCGCTTTAAAAACTTTTATGGTCTCATTATTGATTTTAAGTTGAATATTCTTACATTTTTGGTTAACAAAGATTATAATTGAATGTTTGCCTTGAGAAACGTGAAGCGAAAGCCATCAATTGATAAGAAAAGTTCATTTATAGTCACTCATTCCTTTGAAAACGTTATTATTGATTTTAAATGGATTTATAATCTCATTATTGATTTTAAGTTGAATTTTCTTATAATTTTGGTTAAAACATAATATAATTGAATGTTTGCCTCGAGAAACGTGACGCGAAAGCCATCCATTGACAACAAAAGTTTATTTATAGTCACTCGGGCCTTCAGAAGCCTTATTACTCGCTTTAAATACTTTTATAGTCTCATTATTGATTTTAAGTTGAATATTCTTACATTTTTGGTTAAGAAAGAGTATAATTGAATGTTTGCCTCGAGAAACGTGAAGCGAAAGCCATCTATTGACAAGAAAAGTTCATTTATAGTACTCATTCCTTTGAAAACGTTATTATTGGTTATAAATGGATTTATAATCTCATTATTGATTTTAAGTTAAATTTTCTTATAATTTTGGTTAAAACATAATATAATTGAATGTTTGCCCTGAGAAACGTGATGCGAAATCCATCCATTGACAATAAAAACTTATTTATAGCCACTCATGCCTTCGGAAGCCTTCTTACTCGCTTTAAATGCTTTTATAGTCACAATATTGATTTTAAGTTGAATTGTCTTACATTTTTCATTAAAACAGCTTATAATTGAATGTTTTCCTCAAAAAACATGAAGCGAAAGCCATCCATTGAGAAGAAAAATTCATTTATTGTCACTCATGCCTTCAAAAGCGCTATTACTGGCTTTAAATAGATTTATAATCCCATTATTGATTTTAAGTTCAATTTTCTTATAATTTTGTTGAAAACAGAATATAATTGAATGTTTGCCTCAAGAAACGTGACACGAAAGCCATCCATTGACAAGAAAGTTTATTCATAGTCACTCATGCCTTCGGAAGCCTTATTACTCGCTTTAAATACTTTTATAGTCTCATTATTGATTTTAAGTTGAATATTCTTACATTTTTGGTTAAGAAAGATTATAATTGAATGTTTGCCTCGGGAAACGTCAAGCGAAAGCCATCTATTGACAAGAAAAGTTCATTTATAGTCACTCATTCCTTTGAAAACGTTCTTATTGGTTTTAAATGGATTTATAATCTCATTATTGATTTTAAGTTGAATTTTCTTATAATTTTGGTTAAAACAGAATATAATTGAATGTTTGCCCTGAGAAACGTGATGCGAAATCTATCCATTGACAACAAAAGCTTATTTATAGTCACTCATGCCTTCGGAAGCCTTATTACTCGCTTTAAATGCTTTTATAGTCTCAATATTGAGTTTAAGTTGAATTGTCTTACATTTTTCATTAAAACAGATTATAATTGAATGTTTTTCTCAAAAAACATGAAGCGAAAGCCATCCATTGGGAAGAAAAGTTCATTTATTGTCACTCATGCCTTCAAAAGCGTTATTACTGGCTTTAAATAGATTTATAATCCCATTATTGATTTTAAGTTCAATTTTCTTATAATTTTGTTGAAAACAGAATATAATTGAATGTTTGCCTCAAGAAACGTGACACGAAAGCCATCCATTGACAAGAAAGTTTATTCATAGTCACTCATGCCTTCGGAAGCCTTATTACTCGCTTTAAATACTTTTATAGTCTCATTATTGATTTTAAGTTGAATATTCTTACATTTTTGGTTAAGAAAGATTATAATTGAACGTTTGCCTCGGGAAACGTCAAGCGAAAGCCATCTATTGACAAGAAAAGTTCATTTATAGTCACTCATTCCTTTGAAAACGTTCTTATTGGTTTTAAATGGATTTATAATCTCATTATTGATTTTAAGTTGAATTTTCTTATAATTTTGGTTAAAACAGAATATAATTGAATGTTTGCCCTGAGAAACGTGATGCGAAATCTATCCATTGACAACAAAAGCTTATTTATAGTCACTCATGCCTTCGGAAGCCTTATTACTCGCTGTAAATGCTTTTATAGTCTCAATATTGAGTTTAAGTTGAATTGTCTTACATTTTTCATTAAAACAGATTATAATTGAATGTTTTTCTCAAAAAACATGAAGCGAAAGCCATCCATTGGGAAGAAAAGTTCATTTATTGTCACTCATGCCTTCAAAAGCGTTATTACTGGCTTTAAATAGATTTATAATCCCATTATTGATTTTAAGTTCAATTTTCTTATAATTTTGGTTAAAACAGAATATAATTGAATGTTTGCCTCGAGAAACGTGACGCGAAAGCCATCCATTGACAACAAAAGTTTATTTAGTCACTCATGCCTTCGGAAGCCTTATTACTCGCTTTAAATACTTTTCTAGTCTCATTATTGATTTTAAGTTGAATATTCTTACATTTTTTGCTAACAAAGATTAGAATTGAATGTTTGCCTCGGGAAACGTGAAGCGAAAGCCATCTATTGACAAGAGAAGTTCATTTATAGTCACTCATTCCTTTGAAAACGTTATTATTGGTTTTAAATGGATTTATAATCTCATTATTGATTTTAAGTTGAATTTTCTTATAATTTTGGTTGAAACAGAATATAATTGAATGTTTGCCTCGAGAAACGTGATGCGAAATCCATCGATTGACAACAAAAGCTTATTTATAGTCACTCATGCCTTCGGAAGCCTTATTACTCGCTTTAAATACTTTTATAGTCTCATTATTGATTTTAAGTTGAATATTCTTACATTTTTGGTTAAGAAAGATTATAATTGAATGTTTGCCTCGGGAAACGTTAAGCGAAAGCCATCTATTAACAAGAAAAGTTCATTTATAGTCACTCATTCCTTTAAAAACGTTATTATTGGTTTTAAATGGATTTATAATCTCATTATTGATTTTAAGTTGAATTTTCTTATAATTTTGGTTAAAACAGAATATAATTGAATGTTTGCCCTGAGAAACGTGATGCGAAATCTATCCATTGACAACAAAAGCTTATTTATAGTCACTCATGCCTTCGGAAGCCTTATTACTCGCTTTAAATGCTTTTATAGTCTCAATATTGAGTTTAAGTTGAATTGTCTTACATTTTTCATTAAAACAGATTATAATTGAATGTTTTTCTCAAAAAACATGAAGCGAAAGCCATCCATTGGGAAGAAAAGTTCATTTATTGTCACTCATGCCTTCAAAAGCGTTATTACTGGCTTTAAATAGATTTATAATCCCATTATTGATTTTAAGTTGAATTTTCTTATAATTTTGGTGAAAACAGAATATAATTGAATGTTTCCTCGAGAAACGTGACACGAAAGCCATCCATTGACAAGAAAGTTTATTTATAGTCACTCATGCCTTCAGAAGCCTTATTATTCGCTTTAAATACTTTTATAGTCTCATTATTGATTTTAAGTTGAATATTCTTACATTTTTGGTTAAGAAAGATTATAATTGAATGTTTGCCTCGGGAAACATGAAGCGAAAGCCATTTGCTGACAAGAAAAGTTCATTTATAGTCACTCATTCCTTTGAAAGCGTTATTATTGGTTTTAAATGGATTTATAATCTCATTATTGATTTTAAGTTGAATTTTCTTATAATTTTGGTGAAAACAGAATTTAATTGAATGTTTACCTCGAGAAACGTGACGCGAAAGCCATCCATTGACAATAAAAGTTTATTTATAGACACTCATGCCTTCGGAAGCCTTATTACTCGCTTTAAATACTTTTATAGTCTCATTATTGATTTTAAGTTGAATATTCTTACATTTTTGGTTAAGAAAGATTATAATTGAATGTTTGCCTCGGGGAAACGTTAAGCAAAAGCCATCTATTGACAAGAAAAGTTCATTTATAGTCACTCATTCCTTTGAAAATGTTATTATTGGTTTTAAATGGATTTATAATCTCATTATTGATTTTAAGTTGAATTTTCTTATAATTTCGGTTAAAACAGAATATAATTTAATGTTTGCCTTGAGAAATGTGATGCGAAATCCATCCATTGACAACAAAAGCTTATTTATAGTCACTCATGCCTTCGGAAGCCTTATTAGTCGCTTTAAATACTTTTATAGTCTCATTATTGATTTTAAGTTGAATATTCTTACATTTTTGGTTAACAAAGATTATAATTGAATGTTTGCCTCGGAAAACATGAAGCGAAAGCCATTTATTGACAAGAAAAGTTCATTTATAGTCACTCATTCCTTTGAAAGCGTTATTATTGGTTTTCAATGGATCTATAATCTCATTATTGATTTTAAGTTTAATTTTCTTATAATTTTTGTTAAAACAGAATATAATTGAATGTTTGCTTCGAGAAACGTGACGCGAAAGCCATCCATTGACAAGAAAGTTTATTTATAGTCACTTATGCCTTCGAAAACCTTATTACTCGCTTTAAATACTTTTATAGTCTCATTATTGATTTTAAGTTGAATATTCTTACATTTTTGGTTAAGAAAGATTATAATTGAATGTTTGCCTCGGGAAACGTCAAGCGAAAGCCATCTATTGACAAGAAAAGTTCATTTATAGTCACTCATTCCTTTGAAAATGTTATTATTGGTTTTAAATGGATTTATAATCTCATTATTGATTTTAAGTTGAATTTTCTTATAATTTCGGTTAAAACATAATATAATTTAATGTTTGCCTTGAGAAACGTGATGCGAAATCCATCCATTGACAACAAAAGTTTATTTATAGTCACTCATGCCTTCGGAAGCCTTATTACTCGCTTTAAATACTTTTATAGACTCATTATTGATTTTAAGTTGAATATTCTTACATTTTTGGTTAAGAAAGATTATAATTGAATGTTTGCCTCGGGAAACATGAAGCGAAAGCCATTTATTGACAAGAAAAGTTCATTTATAGTCACTCATTCCTTTGAAAACGTTATTATTGGTTTTAAATGGATTTATAATCTCATTATTGATTTTAAGTTGAATTTTCTTATAATTTTGGTTAAAATAGAATATAATTGAATGTTTGCCTTGAGAAACGTTATGCGAAAGCCATCCATTGACAACAAAAGTTTATCTATAGTCACTCATGCCTTCGGAAGCCTTATTACTCGCTTTAAATTCCTTTATAGTCTCATTATTGATTTTAAGTTGAATATTCTTACATTTTTGGTTAACAAAGATTATAATTGAATGCTTGCCTCGAGAAACGTGAAGCGAAAGCCATCTATTGGCAAGAAAAGTTCGTTTATAGTCACTCATTCCTTTGAAAACGTTATTATTGATTTTAAATGGATTTATAATCTCATTATTGATTTTAAGTGGAATTTTCCTATAATTTAGGTTAAAATAGAATATAATTGAATGTTTGCCTTGAGAAACGTTATGCGAAAGCCATGCATTGACAACAAAAGTTTATTTATAGTCACTCATGCCTTCGGAAGCCTTATTACTCGCTTTAAATTCTTTTATAGTCTCATTATTGATTTCAAGTTGAATATTCTTACATTTTTTGTTAACAAAGATTATAATTGAGTGTTTGCCTTGAGAAACGTAAAGCGAAAGCCATCTATTGGCAAGAAAAGTTCGTTTATAGTCACTCATTCCTTTGAAAACGTTATTATTGATTTTAAATGGATTTATAATCTCATTATTGATTTTAAGTGGAATTTTCTTATAATTTAGGTTAAAATAGATTATAATTGAATGTTTGCCTTGAGAAACGTTATGCGAAAGCCATCCATTGACAACAAAAGTTTATTTATAGTCACTCATGCCTTCGGAAGCCTTATTACTCGCTTTAAATTCTTTTATAGTCTCATTATTGATTTTAAGTGGAATATTCTTACATTTTTGGTTAACAAAGATTATAATTGAATGTTTTCCTTGAGAAACGTGAAGCGAAAGCCATCTATTGACAAGAAAAGTTCGTTTATAGTCACTCATTCCTTTGAAAACGTTATTATTGATTTTAAATAGATTTATAATCTTATTATTGATTTTAAGTTGAATTTTCTTATAATTTTGGTTAAAACAGAATATAATTGAATGTTTTCCTTGAGAAACAGTATGCGAAAGCCATCCATTGACAACAAAAGTTTATTTATAGTCACTCATGCCTTCGGAAGCCTTATTACTCGCTTTAAATTCTTTTATAGTCTCATTATTGATTTTAAGTTGAATATTCTTACATTTTTGGTTAACAAAGATTATAATTGAATGTTTGCCTCGAGAAACGTGAAGCGAAAGCCATCTATTGGCAAGAAAAGTTCGTTTTGTTTTAAATGGATTTATAATCTCATTATTGATTTTAAGTTGAATTTTCTTATAATTTCGATTAAAACAGAATATAATTTAATGTTTGCCTTGAGAAACGTGATGCGAAATCCATCCATTGACAATAAAAGCTTATTTATAGTCACTCATGCCTTCGGAAGCCTTATTACTCGCTTTAAATACTTTTATAATCTCATTATTGATTTTAAGTTGCATATTCTTACATTTTTGGTTAAGAAAGATTATAATTGAATGTTTGCCTCGGGAAACATGAAGCGAAAGCCATTTATTGACAAGAAAAGTTCATTTATAGTCACTCATTCCTTTGAAAGCGTTATTATTGGTTTTCAATGGATCTATAATCTCATTATTGATTTTAAGTTTAATTTTCTTATAATTTTTGTTAAAACAGAATATAATTGAATGTTTGCCTCGAGAAACGGGACGCGAAAGCCATCCATTGACAACAAAAGTTTATTTATAGTCACTCATTCCTTCGGAAGCCTTATTACTCGCTTTAAATACTTTTATAGTCTCATTATTGATTTTAAGTTGAATATTCTTACATTTTTGGTTAACAAAGATTATAATTGAATGTTTGCCTCGAGAAACGTGAAGCGAAAGCCATATATTGGCAAGAAAAGTTCGTTTATAGTCACTCATTCCTTTGAAAACGTTATTATTGATTTTAAATGGATTTATAATCTCATTATTGATTTTAAGTGGAATTTTCTTAATAATTTAGGTTAAAATAGAATATAATTGAATGTTTGCCTTGAGAAACGTTATGCGAAAGCCATCCATTGACAAAAAAAGTTTATTTATAGTCACTCATGCCTTCAGAAGCCTTATTACTCGCTTTAAATTCTTTTATAGTCTCATTATTGATTTTAAGTTGAATATTCTTACATTTTTGGTTAACAAAGATTATAATTGAATGTTTGCCTTGAGAAACGTGAAGCGAAAGCCATCTATTGATAAGAAAAGATCGTTTATAGTCACTCATTCCTTTGAAAACGTTATTATTGATTTTAAATAGATTTATAATCTCATTATTGATTTTAAGTTGAATTTTCTTATAATTTCGGTTAAAACATAATATAATTTAATGTTTGCCTTGAGAAACGTGATGCGAAATCCATCCATTGACAACAAAAGCTTATTTATAGTCACTCATGCCTTCGGAAGCCTTATTACTCGCTTTAAATACTTTTATTGTCTCATTATTGATTTTAAGTTGAATATTCTTACATTTTTGGTTAAGAAAGATTATAATTGAATGTTTGCCTCGGGAAACTTGAAGCGAAAGCCATTTACTGACAAGAAAAGTTCATTTATAGTCACTCATGCCTTTGAAAGCGTTATTATTGGATTTCAATGGATCTATAATCTCATTATTGATTTTAAGTTTAATTTTCTTATAATTTTTGTTAAAACAGAATATAATTGAATGTTTGCCTCGAGAAACGTGACGCGAAAGCCATCCATTGACAACAAAAGTTTATTTATAGTCACTCATTCCTCCGGAAGCCTTATTACTCGCTTGAAATACTTTTATAGTCTCATTATTGATTTTAAGTTGAATATTCTTACATTTTTGGTTAACAAAGATTATAATTGAATGTTTGCCTCGAGAAACGTGAAGCGAAAGCCATCTATTGGGAAGAAAAGTTCGTTTATAGTCACTCATTCCTTTGAAAACGTTATTATTGATTTTAAATGGATTTATAATCTCATTATTGATTTTAAGTGGAATTTTCTTATAATTTAGGTTAAAATAGAATATAATTGAATGTTTGCCTTGAGAAACGTTATGCGAAAGCCATCCATTGACAAAAAAAGTTTATTTATAGTCACTCATGCCTTCGGAAGCCTTATTACTCGCTTCAAATTCTTTTGTAGTCTCATTATTGATTTTAAGTTGAATATTCTTACATTTTTGGTTAACAAAGATTATAATTGAATGTTTGCCTTGAGAAACGTGAAGCGAAAGCCATCTATTGACAAGAAAAGTTCGTTTATAGTCACTCATTCCTTTGAAAACGTTATTATTGATTTTAAATAGATTTATAATCTCATTATTGATTTTAAGTTTAATTTTCTTATAATTTTGGTTAAAACAGAATATAATTGAATGTTTGCCTTGAGAAACAATATGCGAAAGCCATCCATTGACAACAAAAGTTTATTTATAGTCACTCATGCCTTCGGAAGCCTTATTACTCGCTTTAAATTATTTTATACTCTCATTATTGATTTTAAGTTGAATATTCTTACATTTTTGGTTAACAAAGATTATAATTGAATGTTTGCCTTGAGAAACGTGAAGCGAAAGCCATCTATTGACAAGAAAAGTTCGTTTATAGTCATTCATTCCTTTGAAAACGTTATTATTGATTTTAAATAGATTTATAATCTCATTATTGATTTTAAGTTGAATTTTCTTATAATTTTGGTTAAAACAGAATATAATTGAATGTTTGCCTTGAGAAACAGTATGTGAAAGCCATCCATTGACAACAAAAGTTTATTTATAGTCACTCATGCCTTCGGAAGCCTTATTACTCGCTTTAAATTCTTTTATAGTCTCATTAATGATTTTAAGTTGAATATTCTTACATTTTTGGTTAACAAAGATTATAATTGAATGTTTACCTCGAGAAACGTGAAGCGAAAGTCATCTATTGGCAAGAAAAGTTCGTTTATAGTCACTCATTCCTTTGAAAACGTTATTATTGATTTTAAATGGATTTATAATCTCATTATTGATTTTAAGTGGAATTTTCTTATAATTTAGGTTAAAATAGAATATAATTGAATGTTTGCCTTGAGAAACGTTATGCGAAAGCCATCCATTGACAAAAAAAGTTTATTTATAGTCACTCATGCCTTCGGAAGCCTTATTACTCGCTTCAAATTCTTTTGTAGTCTCATTATTGATTTTAAGTTGAATATTCTTACATTTTTGGTTAACAAAGATTATAATTGAATGTTTGCCTTGAGAAACGTGAAGCGAAAGCCATCTATTGACAAGAAAAGTTCGTTTATAGTCACTCATTCCTTTGAAAACGTTATTATTGATTTTAAATAGATTTATAATCTCATTATTGATTTTAAGTTGAATTTTCTTATAATTTTGGTTAAAACAGAATATAATTGAATGTTTGCCTTGAGAAACAATATGCGAAAGCCATCCATTGAGAACAAAAGTTTATTTATAGTCACTCATGCCTTCGGAAGCCTTATTACTCGCTTTAAATTTTTTTATAGTCTCATTATTGATTTTAAGTTGAATATTCTTACATTTTTGGTTAACAAAGATTATAATTGAATGTTTGCCTCGAGAAACGTGAAGCGAAAGCCATCTATTGGCAAGAAAAGTTCGTTTATAGTCACTCATTCCTTTGAAAACGTTATTATTGATTTTAAATGGATTTATAATCTCATTATTGATTTTAAGTTGAATTTTCTTATAATTTTGGTTAAAATAGAATATAATTGAATGTTTGCCTTGAGAAACGTTATGCGAAAGCCATCCATTGACAACAAAAGTTTATTTATAGTCACTCATGCCTTCGGAAGCCTTATTACTCGCTTTAAATTCTTTTGTAGTCTCATTGCTGATTTTAAGTTGAATATTCTTACATTTGTGGTTAACAAAGATTATAATTGAATGTTTGCCTTGAGAAACGTGAAGCGAAAGCCATCTATTGACAAGAAAAGTTCGTTTATAGTCACTCATTCCTTTGAAAACGTTATTATTGATTTTAAATAGATTTATAATCTCATTATTGATTTTAAGTTGAATTTTCTTATAATTTTGGTTAAAATAGAATATAATTGAATGTTTGCCTTGAGAAACAGTATGCGAAAGCCATCCATTGACAACAAAAGTTTATTTATAGTCACTTATGCCTTTGGAAGCCTTATTACTCGCTTTAAATTCTTTTATAGTCTCATTATTGATTTTAAGTTGAATATTCTTACATTTTTGGTTAACAAAGATTATAATTGAATGTTTGCCTTGAGAAACGTGAAGCGAAAGCCATCTATTGACAAGAAAAGTTCGTTTATAGTCATTCATTCCTTTGAAAACGTTATTATTGATTTTAAATAGATTTATAATCTCATTATTTATTTTAAGCTGAATTTTCTTATAATTTTGGTTAAAACAGAATATAATTGAATGTTTGCCTTGAGAAACAGTATGTGAAAGCCATCCATTGACAACAAAAGTTTATTTATAGTCACTCATGCCTTCGGAAGCCTTATTACTCGCTTTAAATTCTTTTATAGTCTCATTAATGATTTTAAGTTGAATATTCTTACATTTTTGGTTAACAAAGATTATAATTGAATGTTTACCTCGAGAAACGTGAAGCGAAAGTCATCTATTGGCAAGAAAAGTTCGTTTATAGTCACTCATTCCTTTGAAAACGTTATTATTGATTTTAAATGGATTTATAATCTCATTATTGATTTTAAGTGGAATTTTCTTATAATTTAGGTTAAAATAGAATATAATTGAATGTTTGCCTTGAGAAACGTTATGCGAAAGCCATCCATTGACAAAAAAAGTTTATTTATAGTCACTCATGCCTTCGGAAGCCTTATTACTCGCTTCAAATTCTTTTGTAGTCTCATTATTGATTTTAAGTTGAATATTCTTACATTTTTGGTTAACAAAGATTATAATTGAATGTTTGCCTTGAGAAACGTGAAGCGAAAGCCATCTATTGACAAGAAAAGTTCGTTTATAGTCACTCATTCCTTTGAAAACGTTATTATTGATTTTAAATAGATTTATAATCTCATTATTGATTTTAAGTTGAATTTTCTTATAATTTTGGTTAAAACAGAATATAATTGAATGTTTGCCTTGAGAAACAATATGCGAAAGCCATCCATTGAGAACAAAAGTTTATTTATAGTCACTCATGCCTTCGGAAGCCTTATTACTCGCTTTAAATTTTTTTATAGTCTCATTATTGATTTTAAGTTGAATATTCTTACATTTTTGGTTAACAAAGATTATAATTGAATGTTTGCCTCGAGAAACGTGAAGCGAAAGCCATCTATTGGCAAGAAAAGTTCGTTTATAGTCACTCATTCCTTTGAAAACGTTATTATTGATTTTAAATGGATTTATAATCTCATTATTGATTTTAAGTTGAATTTTCTTATAATTTTGGTTAAAATAGAATATAATTGAATGTTTGCCTTGAGAAACGTTATGCGAAAGCCATCCATTGACAACAAAAGTTTATTTATAGTCACTCATGCCTTCGGAAGCCTTATTACTCGCTTTAAATTCTTTTGTAGTCTCATTGTTGATTTTAAGTTGAATATTCTTACATTTGTGGTTAACAAAGATTATAATTGAATGTTTGCCTTGAGAAACGTGAAGCGAAAGCCATCTATTGACAAGAAAAGTTCGTTTATAGTCACTCATTCCTTTGAAAACGTTATTATTGATTTTAAATAGATTTATAATCTCATTATTGATTTTAAGTTGAATTTTCTTATAATTTTGGTTAAAATAGAATATAATTGAATGTTTGCCTTGAGAAACAGTATGCGAAAGCCATCCATTGACAACAAAAGTTTATTTATAGTCACTTATGCCTTTGGAAGCCTTATTACTCGCTTTAAATTCTTTTATAGTCTCATTATTGATTTTAAGTTGAATATTCTTACATTTTTGGTTAACAAAGATTATAATTGAATGTTTGCCTTGAGAAACGTGAAGCGAAAGCCATCTATTGACAAGAAAAGTTCGTTTATAGTCATTCATTCCTTTGAAAACGTTATTATTGATTTTAAATAGATTTATAATCTCATTATTTATTTTAAGCTGAATTTTCTTATAATTTTGGTTAAAACAGAATATAATTGAATGTTTGCCTTGAGAAACAGTATGTGAAAGCCATCCATTTACAACAAAAGTTTATTTATAGTCACTTATGCCTTCGGAAGCCTTATTACTCGCTTTAAATTCTTTTATAGTCTCATTATTGATATTAAGTTGAATATTTTTACATTTTTGGTTAACAAAGATTATAATTGAATGTTTGCCTTGAGAAACGTGAAGCGAAAGCCATCTATTGACAAGAAAAGTTCATTTATAGTCACTCATTCCTTTGAAAATGTTATTATTGGTTTTAAATGGATTTATAATCTCATTATTGATTTTAAGTGGAATTTTCTTATAATTTAGGTTAAAATAGAATATAATGGAATGTTTGCCTTGAGAAACGTTATGCGAAAGCCATCCATTGACAACAAAAGTTTATTTATAGTCACTCATGCCTTTGGAAGCCTTATTACTCGCTTTAAATTATTTTATAGTCTCATTATTGATTTTAAGTTGAATATTCTTACATTTTTGGTTAACAAAGATTATAATTGAATGTTTGCCTTGAGAAACGTGAAGCGAAAGCCATCTATTGACAAGAAAAGTTCGTTTATAGTCATTCATTCCTTTGAAAACGTTATTATTGATTTTAAATAGATTTATAATCTCATTATTTATTTTAAGCTGAATTTTCTTATAATTTTGGTTAAAACAGAATATAATTGAATGTTTGCCTTGAGAAACAGTATGTGAAAGCCATCCATTTACAACAAAAGTTTATTTATAGTCACTTATGCCTTCGGAAGCCTTATTACTCGCTTTAAATTCTTTTATAGTCTCATTATTGATATTAAGTTGAATATTTTTACATTTTTGGTTAACAAAGATTATAATTGAATGTTTGCCTTGAGAAACGTGAAGCGAAAGCCATCTATTGACAAGAAAAGTTCATTTATAGTCACTCATTCCTTTGAAAATGTTATTATTGGTTTTAAATGGATTTATAATCTCATTATTGATTTTAAGTTGAATTTTCTTATAATTTCGGTTAAAACAGAATATAATTTAATGTTTGCCTTGAGAAACGTGATGTGAAATCCATCCATTGACAACAAAAGCTTATTTATAGTCACTCATGCCTTCGGAAGCCTTATTACTCGCTTTAAATACTTTTATAGTCTCATTATTGATTTTAAGTTGAATATTCTTACATTTTTGGTTAAGAAAGATTATAATTGAATGTTTGCCTCGGGAAACATGAAGCGAAAGCCATTTATTGACAAGAAAAGTTCATTTATAGTCACTCATTCCTTTGAAAGCATTATTATTGGTTTTCAATGGATCTATAATCTAATTATTGATTTTAAGTTTAATTTTCTTATAATTTTTGTTAAAACAGAATATAATTGAATGTTTGCCTCGAGAAACGTGACGCCAAAGCCATCCATTGACAACAAAAGTTTATTTATAGTCACTCATTCCTTCGGAAGCCTTATTACTCGCTTGAAATACTTTTATAGTCTCATTATTGATTTTAAGTTGAATATTCTTACATTTTTGGTTAACAAAGATTATAATTGAATGTTTGCCTCGAGAAACGTGAAGCGAAAGCCATCTATTGGCAAGAAAAGTTCGTTTATAGTCACTCATTCCTTTGAAAACGTTATTATTGATTTTAAATGGATTTATAATCTCATTATTGATTTTAAGTGGAATTTTCTTATAATTTTGGTTAAAATAGAATATAATGGAATGTTTGCCTTGAGAAACGTTATGCGAAAGCCATCCATTGACAACAAAAGTTTATTTATAGTCACTCATGCCTTTGGAAGCCTTATTACTCGCTTTAAATTATTTTATAGTCTCATTATTGATTTTAAGTTGAATATTCTTACATTTTTGGTTAACAAAGATTATAATTGAATGTTTGCCTTGAGAAACGTGAAGCGAAAGCCATCTATTGACAAGAAAAGTTCGTTTATAGTCATTCATTCCTTTGAAAACGTTATTATTGATTTTAAATAGATTTATAATCTCATTATTGATTTTAAGCTGAATTTTCTTACAATTTTGGTTAAAACAGAATATAATTGAATGTTTGCCTTGAGAAACAGTATGTGAAAGCCATCCATTGACAACAAAAGTTTATTTATAGTCACTCATGCCTTCGGAAGCCTTATTACTCGCTTTAAATTCTTTTATAGTCTCATTAATGATTTTAAGTTGAATATTCTTACATTTTTGGTTAACAAAGATTATAATTGAATGTTTACCTCGAGAAACGTGAAGCGAAAGCCATCTATTGGCAAGAAAAGTTCGTTTATAGTCACTCATTCCTTTGAAAACGTTATTATTGATTTTAAATGGATTTATAATCTCATTATTGATTTTAAGTGGAATTTTCTTATAATTTAGGTTAAAATAGAATATAATTGAATGTTTGCCTTGAGAAACGTTATGCGAAAGCCATCCATTGACAAAAAAAGTTTATTTATAGTCACTCATGCCTTCGGAAGCCTTATTACTCGCTTCAAATTCTTTTGTAGTCTCATTATTGATTTTAAGTTGAATATTCTTACATTTTTGGTTAACAAAGATTATAATTGAATGTTTGCCTTGAGAAACGTGAAGCGAAAGCCATCTATTGACAAGAAAAGTTCGTTTATAGTCACTCATTCCTTTGAAAACGTTATTATTGATTTTAAATAGATTTATAATCTCATTATTGATTTTAAGTTGAATTTTCTTATAATTTTGGTTAAAACAGAATATAATTGAATGTTTGCCTTGAGAAACAATATGCGAAAGCCATCCATTGACAACAAAAGTTTATTTATAGTCACTCATGCCTTCGGAAGCCTTATTACTCGCTTTAAATTTTTTTATAGTCTCATTATTGATTTTAAGTTGAATATTCTTACATTTTTGGTTAACAAAGATTATAATTGAATGTTTGCCTCGAGAAACGTGAAGCGAAAGCCATCTATTGGCAAGAAAAGTTCGTTTATAGTCACTCATTCCTTTGAAAACGTTATTATTGATTTTAAATGGATTTATAATCTCATTATTGATTTTAAGTTGAATTTTCTTATAATTTTGGTTAAAATAGAATATAATTGAATGTTTGCCTTGAGAAACGTTATGCGAAAGCCATCCATTGACAACAAAAGTTTATTTATAGTCACTCATGCCTTCGGAAGCCTTATTACTCGCTTTAAATTCTTTTGTAGTCTCATTGTTGATTTTAAGTTGAATATTCTTACATTTGTGGTTAACAAAGATTATAATTGAATGTTTGCCTTGAGAAACGTGAAGCGAAAGCCATCTATTGACAAGAAAAGTTCGTTTATAGTCACTCATTCCTTTGAAAACGTTATTATTGATTTTAAATAGATTTATAATCTCATTATTGATTTTAAGTTGAATTTTCTTATAATTTTGGTTAAAATAGAATATAATTGAATGTTTGCCTTGAGAAACAGTATGCGAAAGCCATCCATTGACAACAAAAGTTTATTTATAGTCACTTATGCCTTCGGAAGCCTTATTACTCGCTTTAAATTCTTTTATAGTCTCATTATTGATATTAAGTTGAATATTTTTACATTTTTGGTTAACAAAGATTATAATTGAATGTTTGCCTTGAGAAACGTGAAGCGAAAGCCATCTATTGACAAGAAAAGTTCATTTATAGTCACTCATTCCTTTGAAAATGTTATTATTGGTTTTAAATGGATTTATAATCTCATTATTGATTTTAAGTTGAATTTTCTTATAATTTTGGTTAAAACAGAATATAATTTAATGTTTGCCTTGAGAAACGTGATGTGAAATCCATCCATTGACAACAAAAGCTTATTTATAGTCACTCATGCCTTCGGAAGCCTTATTACTCGCTTTAAATACTTTTATAGTCTCATTATTGATTTTAAGTTGAATATTCTTACATTTTTGGTTAAGAAAGATTATAATTGAATGTTTGCCTCGGGAAACATGAAGCGAAAGCCATTTATTGACAAGAAAAGTTCATTTATAGTCACTCATTCCTTTGAAAGCATTATTATTGGTTTTCAATGGATCTATAATCTCATTATTGATTTTAAGTTTAATTTTCTTATAATTTTTGTTAAAACAGAATATAATTGAATGTTTGCCTCGAGAAACGTGACGCCAAAGCCATCCATTGACAACAAAAGTTTATTTATAGTCACTCATTCCTTCGGAAGCCTTATTACTCGCTTGAAATACTTTTATAGTCTCATTATTGATTTTAAGTTGAATATTCTTACATTTTTGGTTAACAAAGATTATAATTGAATGTTTGCCTCGAGAAACGTGAAGCGAAAGCCATCTATTGGCAAGAAAAGTTCGTTTATAGTCACTCATTCCTTTGAAAACGTTATTATTGATTTTAAATGGATTTATAATCTCATTATTGATTTTAAGTGGAATTTTCTTATAATTTAGGTTAAAATAGAATATAATGGAATGTTTCCTTGAGAAACGTTATGCGAAAGCCATCCATTGACAACAAAAGTTTATTTATAGTCACTCATGCCTTTGGAAGCCTTATTACTCGCTTTAAATTATTTTATAGTCTCATTATTGATTTTAAGTTGAATATTCTTACATTTTTGGTTAACAAAGATTATAATTGAATGTTTGCCTTGAGAAACGTGAAGCGAAAGCCATCTATTGACAAGAAAAGTTCGTTTATAGTCATTCATTCCTTTGAAAACGTTATTATTGATTTTAAATAGATTTATAATCTCATTATTGATTTTAAGCTGAATTTTCTTATAATTTTGGTTAAAACAGAATATAATTGAATGTTTGCCTTGAGAAACAGTATGTGAAAGCCATCCATTAACAACAAAAGTTTATTTATAGTCACTCATGCCTTCGGAAGCCTTATTACTCGCTTTAAATTCTTTTATAGTCTCATTAATGATTTTAAGTTGAATATTCTTACATTTTTGGTTAACAAAGATTATAATTGAATGTTTACCTCGAGAAACGTGAAGCGAAAGCCATCTATTGGCAAGAAAAGTTCGTTTATAGTCACTCATTCCTTTGAAAACGTTATTATTGATTTTAAATGGATTTATAATCTCATTATTGATTTTAAGTGGAATTTTCTTATAATTTAGGTTAAAATAGAATATAATTGAATGTTTGCCTTGAGAAACGTTATGCGAAAGCCATCCATTGACAAAAAAAGTTTATTTATAGTCACTCATGCCTTCGGAAGCCTTATTACTCGCTTTAAATTCTTTTGTAGTCTCATTATTGATTTTAAGTTGAATATTCTTACATTTTTTGTTAACAAAGATTATAATTGAATGTTTGCCTTGAGAAACGTGAAGCGAAAGCCATCTATTGACAAGAAAAGTTCGTTTATAGTCACTCATTCCTTTGAAAACGTTATTATTGATTTTAAATAGATTTATAATCTCATTATTCATTTTAAGTTGAATTTTCTTATAATTTTGGTTAAAACAGAATATAATTGAATGTTTGCCTTGAGAAACAGTATGCGAAAGCCATCCATTGACAACAAAAGTTTATTTATAGTCACTCATGCCTTCGGAAGCCTTATTACTCGCTTTAAATTCTTTTATAGTCTCATTATTGATTTTAAGTTGAATATTCTTACATTTTTGGTTAACAAAGATTATAATTGAGTGTTTGCCTTGAGAAACGTGAAGCGAAAGCCATCTATTGACAAGAAAAGTTCGTTTACAGTCACTCATTCCTTTGAAAACGTTATTATTGATTTTAAATAGATTTATAATCTCATTATTGATTTTAAGTTGAATTTTCTTATAATTTCGGTTAAAACAGAATATAATTTAATGTTTGCCTTGAGAAACGTGATGCGAAATCCATCCATTGACAACAAAAGCTTATTTATAGTCACTCATGCCTTCGGAAGCCTTATTACTCGCTTTAAATACTTTTGTTGTCTCATTATTGATTTTAAGTTGAATATTCTTACATTTTTGGTTAAGAAAGTTTATAATTGAATGTTTGCCTCGGGAAACATGAAGCGAAAGCCATTTACTGACAAGAAAAATTCATTTATAGTCACTCATGCCTTTGAAAGCGTTATTATTGGATTTCAATGGATCTATAATCTCATTATTGATTTTAAGTTTAATTTTCTTATAATTTTTGTTAAAACAGAATATAATTGAATGTTTGCCTCGAGAAACGTGACGCCAAAGCCATCCATCGACAACAAAAGTTTATTTATAGTCACTCATTCCTCCGGAAGCCTTATTACTCGCTTTAAATACTTTTATAGTCTCATTATTGATTTTAAGTTGAATATTCTTACATTTTTGGTTAACAAAGATTATAATTGAATGTTTGCCTCGAGAAACGTGAAGCGAAAGCCATCTATTGGCAAGAAAAGTTCGTTTATAGTCACTCATTCCTTTGAAAACGTTATTATTGATTTTAAATGGATTTCTAAACTCATTATTGATTTTAAGTGGAATTTTCTTATAATTTAGGTTAAAATATAATATAATTGAATGTTTGCCTTGAGAAACGTTATGCGAAAGCCATCCATTGACAACAAAAGTTTATTTATAGTCACTCATGCCTTCGGAAGTATTATTACTACCTTTAAATTCTTTTATAGTCTCATTATTGATTTTAAGTTGAATATTCTTACATTTTTGGTTAACAAAGATTATAATTGAATGTTTGCCTTGAGAAACGTGAAGCGAAAGCCATCTATTGACAAGAAAAGTTCGTTTATAGTCACTCATTCCTTTGAAAACGTTATTATTGATTTTAAATAGATTTATAATCTCATTATTGATTTTAAGTTGAATTTTCTTATAATTTTGGTTAAAACAGAATATAATTGAATGTTTGCCTTGAGAAACAGTATGCGAAAGCCATCCATTGACAACAAAAGTTTATTTATAGTCACTCATGCCTTCGGAAGCCTTATTACTCGCTTTAAATACTTTTATAGTCTCATTATTGATTTTAAGTTGAATATTCTTACATTTTTGGTTAACAAAGATTATAATTGAATGTCTGCCTTGAGAAACGTGAAGCGAATGCCATCTATTGACAGGAAAAGCTCATTTATAGTCACTCATTCCTTTGAAAACGTTAGTATTGGTTTTAAATGGATTTATAATCTCATTATTGATTTTAAGTTCAATTTTCTTATAATTTGGGTTAAAACAGAATATAATTGAATGTTTGCCTTGAGAAACGTGATGCGAAATCCATCCATTGACAACAAAAGTTTATTTATAGCCACTAATGCCTTCGGAAGCCTTATCACTCAGTTTCAATGCTTTTATAGTCTCAATATTGATTTTATGTTGAATTTTCTTACGTTTTTTGTTACAACAGATTATAATTGAATGGTTGTTTCGGAAAACGTGAAGTGAAATCCTTCCATTGAGAAGAAAAGTTCATTTCTTGTCACTTGGTCCTTCGAAAGCGTTACTACTGGATTTAAATGCTTTTATAGTCTCAATATTGATTTTGAGTTGAATTTTCTTACATTTTTGGTTAAAACAGATTATAATTGAATGGTTGTTTCGAAAAAAGTGAAGCGAAATCCTTCAATTGAGCAGTAAAGTTCATTTATTGTCACTCCTGCCTTCGAAAGCGTTATTACTGGCTTTAAATGGATTTATAATCTCATTATTGATTTTAAGCTGAATTTTCTTATAATTTTAGTTAAAACAGAATGTAATTGAATGTTTGCTCTGAGAAACGTGATGCGAAATCCATCCATTGACAACAAAAGCTTATTTATAGTCACTCATGCCTTCGGAAGCCTTTTTACTCGCTTTAAATGCTTTTATAGTCTCAATATTGATTTTAAGTTGAATTTTCTTACATTTTTCATTAAAACAGATTATGATTAAATGTTTTCCTCAAAAAACATGAAGGGAAAGCCATCCATTGAGAAGAAAAGTTCATTTATTGTCACTCATGCCCTCAAAAGCGTTATTATTGACTTTAAATGGATTTATAATCTCATTATTGAATTTTGTTGAATTTTCTTATAATTGTGGTGAAAACAGAATGTAATTGAATGTTTACCTCGAGAAACGTGACACGAAAGCCATCCATTGACAAGAAAGTTTATTTATAGTCACTCATGCCTTCGGAAGCCTTATTACTCGCTTTAAATGCTTTATAGTCTCAATATTGATTTTAAGTTGAATTTTCTTACTTTTTTCATTAAAACAGATTATAATTGAATGTTTGTCTCAGAAAACATGAAGCGAAAGCCATCCATTGAGAAGAAAAGTTCATTTATTGCCACTCATGCCTTCAAAAGCGTTATTACTGGCTTTAAATGGATTTATAATCGCGTTACTGATTTTAAGTTGAATTTTCTTACAATTTTGGTTAAAACAAAGAATAATTGACTGTTTGCCTTGAGAAACGTGACGCGAAAGCCATCCATTGACAAGAAAAGTTTATTTATAGTCACTTATGCCTTCGAAAGCTTTATTACTCGCTTTAAATATTTTTATAGTCTCATTATTGATTTTAAGTTGAATATTCTTACATTTTTAGTTAAGAAAGATTATAATTGAATGTTTGCCTTGGGAAACATGAAGCGAAAGCCATTTAGTGACAAGAAAAGTTCATTTATAGTCACTCATTCCTTTGAAAGCGTTATTATTGGTTTTCAATGGATTTATAATCTCATTATTGATTTTAAGTTCAATTTTCTTATAATTTTGGTTAAAACAGAATATAATTGAATGTTTGCCTCGAGAAACGTGACGCGAAAGCCATCCATTGAAAACAAAAGTTTATTTATAGTCACTCATGACTTCGGAAGCCTTATTACTCGCTTTAAATACTGTTATAGTCTCATTATTGATTTTAAGTTGAATATTCTTACATTTTTGGTTAACAAAGATTATAATTGAATGTTTGCCTCGAGAAACGTGAAGCGAAAGCCATCTATTGACAAGAAAAGTTCGTTTATAGTCACTTATTCCTTTGAAAGCGTTATTATTGGTTTTCAATGGATTTATAATCTCATTATTGATTTTAAGTTCAATTTTCTTATAATTTTGGTTAAAACAGAATATAATTGAATGTTTACCTCGAGAAACGTGATGCGAAAGCCATCCATTGACAAGAAAAGTTTATTTATAGTCACTCATGCCTTCGGAAGCCTTATTACTCAGTTTAAATGCTTTTATAGTCTCAATATTGATTTTATGTTGAATTGTCTTACGTTTTTGGTTAGAACAGATTATAATTGAATGGTTGTTTTAGAAAATGTGAAGTGAAATCCTTCCATTGAGAAGAACAGTTCATTTCTTGTCACTTGGTCCTTCGAAAGTGTTACTACTGGCTTTAAATGCTTTTATAGTCTCAATATTGATTTTGAGTTGAATTTTCTTACATTTTTGGTTAAAACAGATTATAATTGAATGGTTGTTTCGAGAAACGTGAAGCGAAATCCTTCCATTGACAAGTAAAGTTCATTTATTGTCACTTCTGCCTTCGAAAGCGTTATTATTGGCTTTAAATGGATTTATAATCTCATTATTGATTTTAAGCTGAATTTTCTTATAATTTTGGTTAAAACAGAATATAATTGAATGTTTGCCCTGAGAAACGTGGTGCGAAATCCATCCATTGACAACAAAAGCTTATTTATAGTCACTCATGCCTTCGGAAGCCTTTTTACTCGCTTTAAATGCTTTTATAGTCTCAATATTGATTTTAAGTTGAATTTTCTTACATTTTTCATTAAAACAGATTATAATTGAATGTTTTCCTCAAAAAACATGAAGCGAAAGCCATCCATTGAGAAGAAAAAGTTCATTTATTGTCACTCATGCCCTCAAAAGCGTTATTATTGGCTTTAAATGGATTTATAATCTCATTATTGATTTTAGTTGAATTTTCTTATAATTTTGGTGAAAACAGAATATAATTGAATGTTTACCTCGAGAAACAAGACACGAAAGCCATCCATTGACAAGAAAGTTTATTTATAGTCACTCATGCCTTCGGAAGCCTTATTACTCGCTTTAAATACTTTTATAGTCTCATTATTGATTTTAAGTTGAATATTCTTACATTTTTGGTTAACAAAGATTATAATTGAATGTTTGCCTCGAGAAACGTGAAGCGAAAGCCATCTATTGACAAGAAAAGTTCATTTACAGTCACTCATTCCTTTGAAAACGTTATTATTGGTTTTAAATGGATTTATAATCTTATTATTGATTTTAAGTTCAATTTTCTTATAATTTTCGTTAAAACAGAATATAATTGAATGTTTGCCTTGAGAAACGTGATGCGAAAGCCATCTATTGACAACAAAAGTTTATTTATAGTCACTCATGCCTTCGGAAGCCTTATTACTCGCTTTAAACGCTTTTATAGTCTCAATATTGTTTTTAAGTTGAATTTTCGTACATTTTTCATTAAAACAGATTATAATTGAATGTTTGTCTCAGAAAACCTGAAGCGAAAGCCATCCATTGAGAAGAAAAGTTCATTTATTGTCACTCATGCCTTCAAAAGCGTTATTACTGGCTTTAAATGGATTTATAATCTCATTATTGATTTTAAGTTGAATTTTCTTACAATTTTGGTTAAAACAAAATATAATTGACTGTTTCCCTCGAGAAACGTGACGCGAAAGCTATCCATTGACAAGAAAAATTTATTTATAGTCACTTATGCCTTCGAAAGCCTTATTACTCGCTTTAAATGCTTTTATAGTCTCATTGTTGATTTTAAATTGAATATTCTTACATTTTTGGTTAACAAAGATTATAATTGAATGTTTGCCTCGGGAAACATGAAGCAAAAGTCATCTATTGACAAGAAAAGTTCATTTATAGTCACTCATTCCTTTGAAAAAGTTATTATTGATTTTAAATGGATTTATAATCTCATTATTGATTTTAAGTTGAATTTTCTTATAATTTTGGTTAAAACAGAATATAGTTGAATGTTTGCCTCGAGAAACGTGATGCGAAATCCATCAATTGACAACAAAAGCTTATTTATAGTCACTTATGCCTTCGGAAGCCTTATTACTCGCTTTAAATACTTTTATAGTCTCATTATTGATTTTAAGTTGAATATTCTTACATTTTTGGTTAACAAAGATTATAATTGAATGTTTACCTTGGGAAACATGAAGCAAAAGTCATCTATTGACAAGAAAAGTTCATTTATAGTTACTCATTTCTTTGAAAACGTTATTATTGGTTTTAAATGGATTTATAATCTCATTATTGATTTTAAGTTGAATTTTCTTATAATTTTGGTTAAAACAGAATATAATTGAATGTTTGCCTCGAGAAACATGATGCGAAATCCATCCATTGACAACAAAAGCTGATTTATAGTCACTTATGCCTTCGGAAGCCTTATTACTCGCTTTAAATACTTTTATAGTCTCATTATTGATTTTAAGTTGAATATTCTTACATTATTGATTAAGAAATATTATAATTGAATGTTTGCCTCAGGAAATGTGAAGCGAAAGCCATCTATTGACAAGAAAAGTTCATTTATAGTCACTCATTCCTTTGAAAACATTATTATTGGTTTTAAATGGATTTATATTCTCATTATTGATTTTAAGTTGAATTTTCTTATAATTTTGGTTAAAACAGATTATAATTGAATGTTTGCCCTGAGAAACGTGATGCGAAATCCATCCATTGACAACAAAAGCTTATTTATAGTCACTCATGCCTTCGGTAGCCTTATTACTCGCCTTAAATGCTTTTATAGTCTCAATATTGATTTTAAGTTGAATTTTCTTACATTTTTCATTAAAACAGATTATAATTGAATGTTTTCCTCAAAAAACATGAAGCGAAAGCCATCCATTGAGAAGAAAAGTTCATTTATTGTCACTCATGCTTTCAAAAGCATTTTTACTGGCTTTAAATAGATTTATAATCCCATTATTGATTTTAAGTTGAATTTTCTTATAATTTTGGTGAAAACAGAATATAATTGAATGTTTGCCTCAAGAAACGTGACAAGAAAGTTTATTTATAGTCACTCATGCCTTCGGAAGCCTTATTACTCGCTTTAAATACTTTTATAGTCTCATTATTGATTTTAAGTTGAATATTCTTACATTTTTGGTTAACAAAGATTATAATTGAATGTTTGCCTCGGGAAACATGAAGCAAAAGTCATCTATTGATAAGAAAAGTTCATTTATAGTTACTCATTTCTTTGAAAACGTTATTATTGGTTTTAAATGGATTTATAATCTCATTATTGATTTTAAGTTGAATTTTCTTATAATTTTGGTTAAAACAGAATATAATTGAATGTTTGCCTCGAGAAACATGATGCGAAATCCATCCATTGACCACAAAAGCTAATTTATAGTCACTTATGCCTTCGGAAGCCTTATTACTCGCTTTAAATACTTTTATAGTCTCATTATTGATTTTAAGTTGAATATTCTTACATTATTGATTAAGAAAGATTATAATTGAATGTTTGCCTCGGGAAATGTGAAGCGAAAGCCATCTATTGACAAGAAAAGTTCATTTATAGTCACTCATTCCTTTGAAAACATTATTATTGGTTTTAAATGGATTTATAATCTCATTATTGATTTTAAGTTGAATTTTCTTATAATTTTGGTTAAAACAGAATATAGTTGAATGTTTGCCCTAAGAAACGTGATGCAAAATCCATCCATTGACAACAAAAGCTTATTTATAGTCACTCATGCCTTCGGTAGCCTTATTACTCGCTTTAAATGCTTTTATAGTCTCAATATTGATTTTAAGTTGAATTTTCTTACATTTTTCATTGAAACAGATTATAATTGAATGTTTTCCTCAAAAAACATGAAGCGAAAGCCATCCATTGAGAAGAAAAGTTCATTTATTGTCACTCATGCCTTGAAAAGCATTTTTACTGGCTTTAAATAGATTTATAATCCCATTATTGATTTTAAGTTCAATTTTCTTATAATTTTGGTGAAAACAGAATATAATTGAATGTTTGCCTCGAGAAACGTGACAAGAAAGTTTATTTATAGTCACTCATGCCTTCGGAAGCCTTATTACTCGCTTTAAATACTTTTATAGTCTCATTATTGATTTTAAGTTGAATATTCTTACATTTTTGGTTAAGAAAGATTATAATTGAATGTTTGCCTCGGGAAACATGAAGCGAAAGCCATTTATTGACAAGAAAAGTTCATTTATAGTCACTCATTCCTTTGAAAGCATTATTATTGGTTTTAAATGGATTTATAATCTCATTATTGATATGAAGTTCAATTTTCTTATAATTTTGGTTAAAACAGAATATAATTGAATGTTTACCTCGAGAAACGTGACGCGAAAGCCATCCATTGACAACAAAAGTTTATTTATAGTCACTCATGCCTTCGGAAGACTTATTACTCGCTTTAAATGCTTTATAGTCTCAATATTGATTTTAAGTTGAATTTTCGTACATTTTTCATTAAAACAGATTATAATTGAATGTTTGTCTCAGAAAACATGAAGCGAAAGCCATCTATAGAGAAGAAAAGTTCATTTATTGCCACTCATGCCTTCAAAAGCGTTATTACTGGCTTTAAATGGATTTATAATCTCGTTACTGATTTTAAGTTGAATTTTCTTACAATTTTGGTTAAAACAAAATATAATTGACTGTTTTCCTTGAGAAACGTGACGCGAAAGCCATCCATTGACAAGAAAAGTTTATTTATAGTCACTTATGCCTTGGAAAGCTTTATTACTCGCTTTAAATACTTTTATAGTCTCATTATTGATTTTAAGTTGAATATTCTTACATTTTTGGTTAAGAAAGATTATAATTGAATGTATGCCTCGGGAAACATTAAGCGAAAGCCATTTATTGACAAGAAAAGTTCATTTATAGTCACTCATTCCTTTGAAAGCGTTATTATTGGTTTTCAATGGATTTATAATCTCATTATTGATTTTAAGTTCAATTTTCTTATAATTTTGGTTAAAACAGAATATAATTGAATGTTTGTCTCGAGAAACGTGACGCGAAAGCCATCCATTGACAACAAAAGTTTATTTATAGTCACTCATGACTTCGGAAGCCTTAGTACTCGCTTTAAATACTTTTATAGTCTCATTATTGATTTTAAGTTGAATATTCTTACATTTTTGGTTAACAAAGATTATAATTGAATGTTTGCCTCGAGAAACGTGAAGCGAAAGCCATCTATTGACAAGGAAAGTTCGTTTATAGTTACTCATTCCTTTGAAAACGTTATTATTGATTTTAAATGGATTTATAATCTCATTATTGATTTTAAGTGGAATTTTCTTATAATTTAGGTTAAAACAGAATATAATTGAATGTTTGCCTTGGGAAACGTTATGCGAAAGCCATCCATTGACAACAAAAGTTTATTTATAGTCACTCATGCCTTCGGAAGCCTTATTACTCGCTTTAAATACTTTTATAGTCTCATTATTGGTTTTAAGTTGAATATTCTTACATTTTCGGTTAACAAAGATTATAATTGAATGTTTGCCTCGAGAAACGTGAAGCGAAAGCCATCTATTGACAAGAAAAGTTCGTTTATAGTCACTCATTCCTTTGAAAACGTTATTATTGATTTTAAATAGATTTACAATCTCATTATTGATTTTAAGTTGAATTTTCTTATAATTTTGGTTAAAACAGAATAAACTTGAATGTTTGCCTTGAGAAACGTTATGCGAAAGCCATCCATTGACAACAAAAGTTTATTTATAGTCACTCATGCCTTCGAAAGCCTTATTACTCGCTTTAAATACTTTTATAGTCTCATTATTGATTTTAAGTTGAATATTCTTACATTTTTAGTTAACAAAGATTATAATTGAATGTTTGCCTCGGGAAACCTGAAGCAAAAGTCATCTATTGACAAGAAAACTTCATTTATAGTCACTCATTCCTTTGAAAACGTTATTATTGGTTTTAAATGGATTTATAATCTCATTATTGATTTTAAGTTGAATTTTCTTATAATTTTGGTTAAAACAGAATATAATTGAATGTTTGCCTCCAGAAACGTGATGCGAAATCCATCAATTGACAACAAAAGCTTATTTATAGTCATTTATGCCTTCGGAAGCCTTATTACACGCTTTAAATACTTTTATAGTCTCATTATTGATTTTAAGTTGAATATTCTTACATTTTTGGTTAAGAAAGATTATAATTGAATGTTTGCCTCGGGAAACATTAAGCGAAAGCCATTTATTGACAAGAAAAGTTCATTTATAGTCACTCATTCCTTTGAAAGCGTTATTATTGGTTTTCAATGGATTTATAATCTCATTATTGATTTTAAGTTCAATTTTCTTATAATTTTGGTTAAAACAGAATATAATTCAATGTTTGCCTCGAGAAACGTGACGCGAAAGCCATCCATTGACAACAAAAGTTTATTTATAGTCACTCATGACTTCGGAAGCCTTAGTACTCGCTTTAAATACTTTTATAGTCTCATTATTGATTTTAAGTTGAATATTCTTACATTTTTGGTTAACAAAGATTATAATTGAATGTTTGCCTCGAGAAACGTGAAGCGAAAGCCATCTATTGACAAGGAAAGTTCGTTTATAGTTACTCATTCCTTTGAAAACGTTATTATTGATTTTAAATGGATTTATAATCTCATTATTGATTTTAAGTGGAATTTTCTTATAATTTAGGTTAAAACAGAATATAATTGAATGTTTGCCTTGGGAAACGTTATGCGAAAGCCATCCATTGACAACAAAAGTTTATTTATAGTCACTCATGCCTTCGGAAGCCTTATTACTCGCTTTAAAAACTTTTATAGTCTCATTATTGGTTTTAAGTTGAGTATTCTTACATTTTCGGTTAACAAAGATTATAATTGAATGTTTGCCTAGAGAAACGTGAAGCGAAAGCCATCTATTGACAAGAAAAGTTCGTTTATAGTCACTCATTCCTTTGAAAACGTTATTATTGATTTTAAATAGATTTATAATCTCATTATTGATTTTAAGTTGAATTTTCTTATAATTTTGGTTAAAACAGAATAAACTTGAATGTTTGCCTTGAGAAACGTTATGCGAAAGCCATCCATTGACAACAAAAGTTTATTTATAGTCACTCATGCCTTCGGAAGCCTTATTACTCGCTTTAAATACTTTTATAGTCTCATTATTGATTTTAAGTTGAATATTCTTACATTTTTGGTTAACAAAGATTATAATTGAATGTCTGCCTCGAGAAACGTAAAGCGAATGCCATCTATTGACAGGAAAAGTTCATTTATAGTCACTCATTCCTTTGAAAACGTTATTATTGGTTTTAAATGGATTTATAATCTGATTATTGATTTTAAGTTCAATTTTCTTATAATTTTGGTTAAAACAGAATATAATTGAATGTTTGCCTTGAGAAACGTGATGGGAAAGCCATCCATTGACAACAAAAGTTTATTTATAGTAACTCATGCCTTCGGAAGCCTTATTACTCAGTTTAAATGCTTTTATAGTCTCAATATTGATTTTATGTTGAATTTTCTTACGTTTTTGGTTAGAACAGATTATAATTGAATGGTTGTTTTAGAAAACGTGAAGTGAAATCCTTCCATTGAGAAGAACAGTTCATTTCTTGTCACTTGGTCCTTCGAAAGTGTTACTACTGGCTTTAAATGCTTTTATAGTCTCAATATTGATTTTGAGTTGAATTTTCTTACATTTTTGGTTAAAACAGATTATAACTGAATGGTTGTTTCGAGAAACGTGAAGCGAAATCCTTCCATTGAGAAGTAAAGTTCATTTATTGTCACTTCTGCCTTCGAAAGCGTTATTATTGGCTTTAAATGGATTTATAATCTCATTATTGATTTTAAGCTGAATTTTCTTATAATTTTGGTTAAAACAGAATATAATTGAATGTTTGCCCTGAGAAACGTGATGCGAAATCCATCCATTGACAACAAAAGCTTATTTATAGTCACTCATGCCTTCGGAAGCCTTTTTACTCGCTTTAAATGCTTTTATAGTCTCAATATTGATTTTAAGTTGAATTTTCTTACATTTTTCATTAAAACAGATTATAATTGAATGTTTTCCTCAAAAAACATGAAGCGAAAGTCATCCATTGAGAAGAAAAGTTCATTTATTGTCACTCATGCCCTCAAAAGCGTTATTATTGGCTTTAAATGGATTTATAATCTCATTATTGATTTTAGTTGAATTTTCTTATAATTTTGGTGAAAACAGAATATAATTGAATGTTTACCTCGAGAAACGTGACACGAAAGCCATCCATTGACAAGAAAGTTTATTTATAGTCACTAATGCCTTCGGAAGCCTTATTACTCGCTTTAAATACTTTTATAGTCTCATTATTGATTTTAAGTTGAATATTCTTACATTTTTGGTTAACAAAGATTATAATTGAATGTTTGCCTCGAGAAACGTGAAGCGAAAGCCATCTATTGACAAGAAAAGTTCATTTAGAGTCACTCATTCATTTGAAAACGTTATTATTGGTTTTAAATGGATTTATAATCTCATTATTGATTTTAAGTTCAATTTTCTTATAATTTTCGTTAAAACAGAATATAATTGAATGTTTGCCTTGAGAAACGTGATGCGAAAGCCATCTATTGACAACAAAAGTTTATTTATAGTCACTCATGCCTTCGAAAGCCTTATTACTCGCTTTAAACGCTTTTATAGTCTCAATATTGATTTTAAGTTGAATTTTCTTACATTTTACATTAAAACAGATTATAATTGAATATTTGTCTCAGAAAACATGAAGCGAAAGCCATCCATTGAGAAGAAAAGTTCCTTTATTGTCACTCATGCCTTCAAAAGCGTTATTACTGGCTTTAAATGGATTTATAATCTCATTATTGATTTTAAGTTGAATTTTCTTACAATTTTTGTTAAAACAAAATATAATTGACTGTTTCCCTCGAGAAACGTGACGCGAAAGCCATCCATTGACAAGAAAAATTTATTTATAGTCACTTATGCCTTCGAAAGCCTTATTACTCGCTTTAAATGCTTTTATAGTCTTAATATTGATTTTAAGTTGAATACTATTACATTTTTAGTTAAAACAGATTATAATTGAATGGTTGTTTCGGAAAACGTGAAGCGGAATCCTTCCATTGAGAAGAAAAGTTCATTTATTGTCATTTGTGCCTTCGAAAGCGTTACTACTGGCTTTAAATGGATTTATAATCTCATTATTGATTTTAAGTTCAATTTTCTTATAATTTTGGTTAAAACAAAATATAATTGAATGTTTACCTCGAGAAACATGACGCGAAAGCCATCCATTGACAACAAAAGTTTATTTATAGTCACTCATGCCTTCGAAAGCCTTATTACTCGCTTTAAATACTTTTATAGTCTCATTATTGATTTTAAGTTGAATATTCTTACATTTTTAGTTAACAAAGATTATAATTGAATGTTTGCCTCGGGAAACCTGAAGCAAAAGTCATCTATTGACAAGAAAACTTCATTTATAGTCACTCATTCCTTTGAAAACGTTATTATTGGTTTTAAATGGATTTATAATCTCATTATTGATTTTAAGTTGAATTTTCTTATAATTTTGGTTAAAACAGAATATAATTGAATGTTTGCCTCCAGAAACGTGATGCGAAATCCATCAATTGACAACAAAAGCTTATTTATAGTCACTTATGCCTTCGGAAGCCTTATTACTCGCTTTAAATACTTTTATAGTCTCATTATTGATTTTAAGTTGAATATTCTTACATTTTTTATTAAGAAAGATTATAATTGAATGTTTGCCTCGGGAAATGTGAAGCGAAAGCCATCTATTGACAAGAAAAGTTCATTTATAGTCACTCATTCCTTTGAAAACATTATTATTGGTTTTAAATGGATTTGTATTCTCATTATTGATTTTAAGTTGAATTTTCTTATAATTTTGGTTAAAACAGAATATAATTGAATGTTTGCCCTGAGAAACGTGATGCGAAATCCATCCATTGACAACAAAAGCTTATTTATAGTCACTCATGCCTTCGGTAGCCTTATTACTCGCTTTAAATGCTTTTATAGTCTCAATATTGATTTTAAGTTGAATTGTCTTACATTTTTCATTAAAACAGATTATAATTGAATGTTTTCCTCAAAAAACATGAAGCGAAAGTCATCCATTGAGAAGAAAAGTTCATTTATTGTCACTCATGCCCTCAAAAGCGTTATTATTGGCTTTAAATGGATTTATAATCTCATTATTGATTTTAGTTGAATTTTCTTATAATTTTGGTGAAAACAGAATATAATTGAATGTTTACCTCGAGAAACGTGACACGAAAGCCATCCATTGACAAGAAAGTTTATTTATAGTCACTAATGCCTTCGGAAGCCTTATTACTCGCTTTAAATACTTTTATAGTCTCATTATTGATTTTAAGTTGAATATTCTTACATTTTTGGTTAACAAAGATTATAATTGAATGTTTGCCTCGAGAAACGTGAAGCGAAAGCCATCTATTGACAAGAAAAGTTCATTTAGAGTCACTCATTCATTTGAAAACGTTATTATTGGTTTTAAATGGATTTATAATCTCATTATTGATTTTAAGTTCAATTTTCTTATAATTTTCGTTAAAACAGAATATAATTGAATGTTTGCCTTGAGAAACGTGATGCGAAAGCCATCTATTGACAACAAAAGTTTATTTATAGTCACTCATGCCTTCGAAAGCCTTATTACTCGCTTTAAACGCTTTTATAGTCTCAATATTGATTTTAAGTTGAATTTTCTTACATTTTACATTAAAACAGATTATAATTGAATATTTGTCTCAGAAAACATGAAGCGAAAGCCATCCATTGAGAAGAAAAGTTCCTTTATTGTCACTCATGCCTTCAAAAGCGTTATTACTGGCTTTAAATGGATTTATAATCTCATTATTGATTTTAAGTTGAATTTTCTTACAATTTTTGTTAAAACAAAATATAATTGACTGTTTCCCTCGAGAAACGTGACGCGAAAGCCATCCATTGACAAGAAAAATTTATTTATAGTCACTTATGCCTTCGAAAGCCTTATTACTCGCTTTAAATGCTTTTATAGTCTTAATATTGATTTTAAGTTGAATACTATTACATTTTTAGTTAAAACAGATTATAATTGAATGGTTGTTTCGGAAAACGTGAAGCGGAATCCTTCCATTGAGAAGAAAAGTTCATTTATTGTCATTTGTGCCTTCGAAAGCGTTACTACTGGCTTTAAATGGATTTATAATCTCATTATTGATTTTAAGTTCAATTTTCTTATAATTTTGGTTAAAACAAAATATAATTGAATGTTTACCTCGAGAAACATGACGCGAAAGCCATCCATTGACAACAAAAGTTTATTTATAGTCACTCATGCCTTCGAAAGCCTTATTACTCGCTTTAAATACTTTTATAGTCTCATTATTGATTTTAAGTTGAATATTCTTACATTTTTAGTTAACAAAGATTATAATTGAATGTTTGCCTCGGGAAACCTGAAGCAAAAGTCATCTATTGACAAGAAAACTTCATTTATAGTCACTCATTCCTTTGAAAACGTTATTATTGGTTTTAAATGGATTTATAATCTCATTATTGATTTTAAGTTGAATTTTCTTATAATTTTGGTTAAAACAGAATATAATTGAATGTTTGCCTCCAGAAACGTGATGCGAAATCCATCAATTGACAACAAAAGCTTATTTATAGTCACTTATGCCTTCGGAAGCCTTATTACTCGCTTTAAATACTTTTATAGTCTCATTATTGATTTTAAGTTGAATATTCTTACATTTTTTATTAAGAAAGATTATAATTGAATGTTTGCCTCGGGAAATGTGAAGCGAAAGCCATCTATTGACAAGAAAAGTTCATTTATAGTCACTCATTCCTTTGAAAACATTATTATTGGTTTTAAATGGATTTGTATTCTCATTATTGATTTTAAGTTGAATTTTCTTATAATTTTGGTTAAAACAGAATATAATTGAATGTTTGCCCTGAGAAACGTGATGCGAAATCCATCCATTGACAACAAAAGCTTATTTATAGTCACTCATGCCTTCGGTAGCCTTATTACTCGCTTTAAATGCTTTTATAGTCTCAATATTGATTTTAAGTTGAATTGTCTTACATTTTTCATTAAAACAGATTATAATTGAATGTTTTCCTCAAAAAACATGAAGCGAAAGCCATCCATTAAGAAGAAAAGTTCATTTATTGTCACTCATGCCTTCAAAAGCGTTATTACTGGCTTTCAATAGATTTATAATCCCATTATTAATTTTAAGTTGAATTTTCTTATAATTTTGGTGAAAACAGAATATAATTGAATGTTTGCCTCGAGAAACGTGACAAGAAAGTTTATTTATAGTCACTCATGCCTTCGAAAGCCTTATTACTTGCTTTAAATACTTTTATAGTCTCATTATTGATTTTAAGTTGAATATTCTTACATTTTTGGTTAAGAAAGATTATAATTGAATGTTTGCCTAGGGAAACATGAAGCGAAAGCTATTTATTGATAAGAAAAGTTCATTTATAGTCACTCATTCCTTTGAAAGCGTTATTATTGGTTTTAAATGGATTTGTAATCTCATTATTGATTTTAAGTTCAATTTTCTTATAATTTTGGTTAAAACAGAATATAATTGAATGTTTGCCTCGAGAAACGTGACGCGAAAGCCATCCATTGACAACAAAAGTTTATTTATAGTCACTCATGCCTTCGGAAGCCTTATTACTCGTTTTAAATGCTTTTCTAGTCTCAATATTGATTTTAAGTTGAATTTTCTTATATTTTTCATTAAAACAGATTATAATTGAATGTTTGTCTCAGAAAACATGAAGCGAAAGCCATCCATTGAGAAGAAAAGTTCATTTATTGCCACTCATGCCTTCAAAAGCGTTATTACTGGCTTTAAATGGATTTATAATCTCGTTACTGATTTTAAGTTGAATTTTCTTACAATTTTGGTTAAAACAAAATTTAATTGACTATTTGCCTCGAGAAACGTGATGCGAAAGTCATCCACTGACAACAAAAGTTTATTTATAGTCACTCATGCCTTCGAAAGCCTTAATATTGATTTTTCATTAAAACAGATTATAATTAAATGTTTTCCTCAAAAAACATGAAGCAAAAACCATCCATTGAGAAGAAAAGTTCATTTATTGTCACTCATGCCTTCAAAAGCGTTATTACTGGCTTTAAATAGATTTATAATCCCATTATTGATTTTAAGTTGAATTTTCTTATAATTTCGGTGAAAACAGAATACAATTGAATGTTTGCCTCGAGAAACGTGACACGAAAGCCATCCATCGACAAGAAAGTTTATTTATAGTCACTCATGCCTTCGGAAGCCTTATTACTCGATTTAAATGCTTTTATAGTCTCAATATTGATTTTAAGTTGAATTTTCTTATATTTTTCATTAAAACAGATTATAATTGAATGTTTTCCTCAAAAAACATGATGCGAAACCCATCCATTGAGAAGAAAAGTTCATTTATCGTCACTCATACCTTCAAAAGCGTTATTACTAGCTTTAAATGGATTTATAATCTCATTATTGATTTTAAGTTGAATTTTCTTACAATTTTGGTTAAAACAAAATATAATTGACTGTTTGCCAAGAGAAACGTGACGCGAAAGCCATCCATTGACAAGAAAAGTTTATTTATAGTCACTTATACCTTCGAAAGCCTTATTACTCGCTTTAAATGCTTTTGTAGACTAAATATTGATTTTAAGTTGAATTCTCTAACATTTTTGGTTAAAACAGATTATAATTGAAATGGTTGTTTCGGAAAACGTGAAGGAAAATCCTTCAATTGAGTAGAAAAGTTCATTTATTGTCACTCGTGCCTGCGAAAGCGTTACTACTGGCTTTAAATGGATTTATAATCTCATTATTGATTTTAAGTTGAATTTTCTTATAATTTTGGCGAAAACAGAATATAATTGAATGTTTGCCTCGAAAATCGTGACGCGAAAGCCATCCATTGACAACAAAAGTTTATTTATAGTCACTAATGCGTTCGGAAGCCTTATTACTCGCTTTAAATACTTTTATAGTCTCATTATTGATTTAAAGTTGAATATTCTTACATTTTTGGTTAAGAAAGATTATAATTGAATGTTTGCCTCGGGAAACATGAAGCGAAAGCCATTATTGACAAGAAAAGTTCATTTGTAGTCACTCATTCCTTTGAAAGCGTTAATATTGGTTTTACATGGATTTTTAATCTCGTTATTGATTTTAAGTTCAATTTTCTTATAATTTTTGTCAAAACAAAATATAATTGAATGTTTGCTTTGAGAAACGAGATGCGAAAGCCACCCATTGACAACAAAAGTTTACTTATAGTCACTCCTGCCTTCGGAAGCCTTATAACTCGCTGTAAATGCTTTTGTAGGCTCAATATTGATTTTAAGTTGAATTTTCTTACATTTTCCATTAAAACAGATTATAATTGAATGTTTTCCTCAAAAAACATGAAGCGAAACCCATCCATTGAGAAGAAAAGTTCGTTTATTGTCACTCATGCCTTCAAAAGCGTTATTACTGGCTTTAAATAGATTTTATAATCTCATTATTGATTTCAAGTTGAATTTTCTTATAATTTTGGTGAAAACAGAATATAATTGAATGTTTGCCTCGAGAAACGTGACACGAAAGCCATCCATTGACAAGAAAGTTTATTTATAGTCACTCATGTCTTCGGAAGCCTTATTACTCGCTTTAAATACTTTTATAGTCTCATTATTGATTTTAAGTTGAGTATTCTTACATTTTTGGTTAAGAAAGATTATAATTGAATGTTTGCCTCGGGAAACCTGAAGCGAAAGCCATTTATTGACAAGAAAAGTTCATTTATAGTCACTCATTCCTTTGAATGCGTTATTATTGGTTTTAAATGGATTTATAATCTCATTATTGATTTTAAGTTCAATTTTCTTATAATTTTGGTTACAACAGAATATAATTGAATGTTTGCTTTGAGAAACGTGACGCGAAAGCCACCCATTGACAACAAAAGTTTACTTATAGTCACTCATGCCTTCGGAAGCCTTATTACTCGCTTTAAATACTTTTATAGTGTCATTATTGATTTTAAGTTGAATATTCTTACATTTTTTGGGAAAAAAGATTATAATTGAACGTTTACCTTGGGAAACGTGAAGCGAAAGCCATCTATTGTCAAGAAAAGTTCATTTATAGTCACTCATTCCTTTGAAAACTTTATTATTGGTTTTAAATGGATTTATAATCTCATTATTGATTTTAAGTTGAATTTTCTTATAATTTTGGGTAAAACAGAATATAATTGAATGTTTGCCTTGAGAAACGTGATGCGAAATCCATCCATTGACAACAAAAGCTTATTTATAGTCACTCATGCCTTCGGAAGCCTTATTACTCGCTTTAAATGCTTTTATAGTCTCAATATTAATTTTAAGTTGAATTTTCTTACATTTTTCATTAAAACAGATTATAATTGAATGTGTTCCTCAAAAAACATGAAGCGAAACCCATCCATTGAAAAGAAAAGTTCATTTATTGTCATTCATGCCTTCAAAAGCGTTATTACTGGCCTTAAATGGATTTATAATCTCATTATTGATTTTAAGTTGAATTTTCTTATAATTTTGGTGAAAATAGAATATAATTGAATGTTTGCCTCGAGAAACGTGACACGAAATCCATCCATTCACAAAAAAGTTTGTTTATAGTCACTCATGCCTTCGGAAGCCTTACTACTCGCTTTAAATACTTTTATAGTCTCATTATTGATTTTAAGTTGAATATTCTTACATTTTTGGTTAAGAAAGATTATAATTGAATGTTTGTCTTGGGAAACATGAACCGAAAGCCATTTATTGACAAGAAAAGTTCATTTATAGTCACTCATTCCTTTGAAAGCGTTATTATTGGTTTTAAATGGATTTATAATCTCATTATTGATTTTAAGTTCAATTTCTTATAATTTTGGTTAAAACAGAATATAATTGAATGTTTGCCCCGAGAAATACGACGCGAAAGCCATCTATTGACAACAAAAGTTTATTTATAGTCACTCATGCCTTCGGAAGCCTTATTACTCGCTTTAAAAACTTTTCTAGTCTCATTATTGATTTTAAGTTGAATATTCTTACATTTTTGGTTAACAAAGATCATAATTGAATGTTTGCCTCGGGAAACGTGAAGCGAAAGCCATCTATTGACAAGAAAAGTTCATTTATAGTTACTCACTTCTTTGAAAACGTTATTATTGGTTTTAAATGGATTTATCATCTCATTATTGATTTTAAGTTGAATTTTCTTATAATTTTGGTTTAAACAGAATATAATCGAATGTTTGCCTTGAGAAACGTGATGCGAAAGCCATCCATTGACAACAAAAGTTTATTTATAGTCATTCATGCCTTCGAAAGCCTTATTACTCGCTTTAAATGCTTTTATAGTCTCAATATTGATTTTAAGTTGAATTTTCTTACATTTTTCATTAAAACAGATTATAATTGAATGTTTGCCTCAGAAAACATGAGGCGAAAGCTATCCATTGAGAAAAAAAGTTCATTTATTGTCACTCATGCCTTCAAAAGCGTTATTATTTGCTTTAAGTCGATTTATAATCTCATTATAGATTTTAAGTTGAATTTTCTTATAATTTTGGTGAAAATAGAATATAAATGAATGTTTGTCTCGAGAAACGTGACGCGAAAGCCATCTATTGACAAGAAAAGTTTATTTATAGTCACTCATGCCTTCGAAAGCCTTATTACTCGCTTTAAATACTTTTATAGTCTCATTATTGATTTTAAGTTGAATATTCTTACATTTTTGGTTAACAAAGATTATAATTGAATGTTTGCCTCGAGAAACATGAAGCGAAAGCCATCTATTGACAAGAAAAGTTGATCTATAGTCACTCATTCCTTTGAAAACATTATTATTGATTTTAAATGGATTTATAATCTCATTATTGATTTTAAGTTGAATTCTCTTATAATTTTTGTTAAAACAGAATATAATTGAATGTTTGCCTCGAGAAACGTAATGCGAAAGCCATCCATTGTCAACAAAAGTTTATTTATAGTCACTCATGCCTTCGGAAGCCTTATTACTCGCTTTAAATACTTTTATAGTCTCATTACTGATTTTAAGTTGAATATTCTTAAATTTTTTGTTAACAAAGATTATAATTGAATGTTTGCCTCGGGAAACGTGAAGCGAAAGCCATCTATTGACAAAAAAAGTTCATTTATAGTCACTCATTTCTTTGAAAACGTTATTATTGGTTTTAAATGGATTTATAATCTCATTATTGATTTTAAGGTGAATTTTCTTATAATTTTGGTTAAAACAGAATATAATTGAATGTTTGCCTTGAGAAACGTGACGCGAAATCCATCCATTGACAACAAAAGCTTATTTATAGTCGCTCATGCCTTCGGAAGCCTTATTACTCGCTTTAAATGCTTTTATAGTCTCAATATTGATTTTAAGTTGAATTTTCTTACATTTTTCATTAAAACTGATTATAATTGAATGTTTGCCTCAGAAAACATGAGGCGAAAGCTATCCATTGAGAAAAAAAGTTCATTTATTGTCACTCATGCCTTCAAAAGCGTTATTATTTGCTTTAAGTCGATTTATAATCTCATTATAGATTTTAAGTTGAATTTTCTTATAATTTTGGTGAAAATAGAATATAATTGAATGTTTGCCTCGAGAAACGTGACGCGAAAGCCATCTATTGACAAGAAAAGTTTATTGATAGTCACTCATGCCTTCGAAAGCCTTATTACTCGCTTTAAATACTTTTATAGTCTCATTATTGATTTTAAGTTGAATATTCTTATATTTTTGGTTAACAAAGATTATAATTGAATGTTTGCCTCGAGAAACATGAAGCGAAAGCTATCTATTGACAAGAAAAGTTGATCTATAATCACTCATCCCTTTGAAAACGTTATTATTGATTTTAAATGGATTTATAATCTCATTATTGATTTTAAGTTGAATTTTCTTATAATTTTTGTTAAAACAGAATATAATTGAATGTTTGCCTCGAGAAACGTGATGCGAAAGCCATTCATTGATAACAAAAGTTTATTTATAGTCACTCATACCTTCGAAAGCCTTATTACTCGCTTTAAATACTTTTATAGTCTCATTATTGATTTTAAGTTGAATATTCTTACATTTTTAGTTAACAAAGATTATAATTGAATGTTTGCCTTGGGAAACATGAAGCGAAAGCCTTTTATTGACAAGAAAAGTTCTTTTATAGTCACTCATTCCTTTGAAAGCGTTATTATTGGTTTTAAATGGATTTATAATCTCGTTATTGATTTTAAATTCAATTTCTTATAATTTTGGTTAAAACAGAATATAATTGAATGTTTGCCTCAAGAAATGTGACGCGAAAGCCATCTATTGACAACAAAAGTTTATTTATAGTCACTCATGCCTTCGGAAGCCTTATTACTCGCTTTAAAAACTTTTCTAGTCTCATTATTGATTTTAAGTTAAATATTCTTACATTTTTGCTTAACAAAGATTATAATTGAATGTTTGCCTCGGGAAACGTGAAGCGAAAGCCATCTATTGACAAGAAAAGTTCATTTATAGTAACTCACTCCTTTGAAAACGTTATTATTGGTTTTAAATGGATTTATCATCTCATTATTGATTTTAAGTTGAATTTTCTTATAATTTGGATTAAAACAGAATATAATTGAATGTTTGCCTTGAGAAACGTGATGCGAAAGCCATCCATTGACAACAAAAGTTTATTTATAGTCACTCATGCCTTCGAAAATCTTATTACTCGCTTTAAATGCTTTTCTAGTCTCAATATTAATTTTAAGTTGAATTTTCTTACATTTTTCATTAAAACAGATTATAATTGAATGTTTGCCTCAGAAAACATGAGGCGAAAGCTATCCATTGAGAAAAAAAATTCATTTATTGTCACTCATGCCTTCAAAAGCGTTATTATTTGCTTTAAGTCGATTTATAATCTCATTATAGATTTTAAGTTGAATTTTCTTATAATTTTGATGAAAATAGAATATAATTGAATGTTTGCCTCGAGAAACGTGACGCGAAAGCCATCTATTGACAAGAAAAGTTTATTTATAGTCACTCATGCCTTCGAAAGCCTTATTACTCGCTTTAAATACTTTTATAGTCTCATTATTGATTTTAAGTTGAATATTCTTACATTTTTTGTTAACAAAGATTATAATTGAATGTTTGCCTCGAGAAACATGAAGCGAAAGCCATCTATTGACAAGAAAAGTTCATTTATAGTCACTCATTCCTTTGAAAACGTTATTATTGATTTTAAATGGATTTATAATCTCATTATTGATTTTAAGTTGTATTTTCTTATAATTTTTGTTAAAACAGAATATAATTGAATGTTTGCCTCGAGAAACGTGATGCGAAAGCCATCCATTGACAACAAAAGTTTATTTATAGTCAATAATGCCTTCGGGAGCCTTATTACTCGCTTTAAATACTTTTATAGTCTCATTATTGATTTTAAGTTGAATATTCTGAAAGTTTTTGTTAACAAAGATTATAATTGAATGTTTGCCTCGGGAAACATGAAGCGAAATCATCTACTGACAAGAAAAGTTCTTTTATAGTCACTCATTCCTTTGAAAACGTTATTATTGGTTTTAAATGGATTTATAATCTCATTATGGATTTTAAGTTGAATTTTCTTATAATTTTGGTTAAAACAGAATATAACTAAATGTTTGCCTCGAGAAACATGATGCGAAATCCATCCATTGACAACAAAAGCTTCTTTATAGTCACTCATGCCTTCGAAAGCCTTATTACTCGCTTTAAATGCTTTTATAGTCTCAATATTGATTTTAAGTTGAATTTTCTTACATTTTTCATTAAAACAGATTATAATTGAATGTTTGCCTCTTAAAACATGAGGCGAAAGCTATCCATCGAGAAAAAAAGTTCATTTATTGTCACTCATGCCTTCAAAAGCGTTATTACTGGCTTTAAGTGGATTTATAATCTCATTATAGATTTTAAGTTGAATTTTCTTATAATTTTGGTGAAAATAGAGTATAATTGAATGTTTACCTCGAAAAACGTGACGCGAAAGCCATCTATTGACAAGAAAAATTTATTTATAGTCACTCATTCCTTTGAAAACATTATTATTGGTTTTAAATGGATTTATAATCTCATTATTGATTTTAAGTTGAATTTTCTTATAATTTTGGTGAAAATAGAGTATAATTGAATGTTTGCCTCGAGAAACGTGACGCGAAAGCCATCTATTGACAAGAAAAATTTATTTATAGTCACTCATGCCTTCGGAAGCCTTATTACTCGCTTTAAATACTTTTATTGTCTCATTATTGATTTTAAGTTGAATATTCTTATATTTTTGGTTAAAAAATACTATAATTGAATGTTTACCTCGGGAAACCTGAAGCGAAAGCCATTTATTGACAAGAAAAGTTCATTTATAGTCACTCATTCCTTTGAAAATGTTATTATTGGTTTTAAATGGATTTATAATCTCATTATTGATTTTAAGTTCAATTTTCTTACAATTTTAGTTAAAACAGAATATAATTGAATGTTTGCCTCGAGAAACGTGATGCGAAAGCCATCCATTGACAACAAAAGTTTATTTATAGTCACTCATGCGTTCGGAAGCCTTATTACTCGCTTTAAATACTTTTATAGTCTCATTATTCATTTTAAGTTTAATATTCTTAAATTTTTTGTTAACAAAGATTATAATTGAATGTTTACCTCGGGAAACGTGAAGCGAAAGCCATCTATTGACAAGAAAAGTTCATTTATAGTCACTCATTCCTTTGAAAACGTTATTATTGGTTTTAAATGGATTTATAATCTCATTATTGATTTTAAGTTAAATTTTCTTCTAATTTTGGTGAAAATAGAGTATAATTGAATGTTTGCCTCGAGAAACGTGATGCGAAAGCCATCCATTGACAACAAAATTTTATTTATAGTCACTCATGCGGTCGGAAGCCTTATTACTCGCTTTAAATACTTTTATAGTCTCATTATTGATTTTAAGTTGAATATTCTTAAATTTTTTGTTAACAAAGATTATAATTGAATGTTTGCCTCGGGAAACGTGAAGCGAAAGCCATCTATTGACAAGAAAAGTTCATTTATAGTCACTCATTCCTTTGAAAACATTATTATTGGTTTTAAATGGATTTATAATCTCATTATTGATTTTAAGTTGAATTTTCTTATAATTTTGGTGAAAATAGAGTATAATTGAATGTTTGCCTCGAGAAACGTGACGCGAAAGCCATCTATTGACAAGAAAAATTTATTTATAGTCACTCATGCCTTCGGAAGCCTTATTACTCACTTTAAATACTTTTATTGTCTCATTATTGATTTTAAGTTGAATATTCTTATATTTTTGGTTAAAAAATACTATAATTGAATGTTTACCTCGGGAAACCTGAAGCGAAACCCATTTATTGACAAGAAAAGTTCATTTATAGTCACTCATTCTTTTGAAAATGTTATTATTGGTTTTAAATGGATTTATAATCTCATTATTGATTTTAAGTTCAATTTTTTTACAATTTTAGTTAAAACAGAATATAATTGTATGTTTGCCTCGAGAAACGTGATGCGAAAGCCATCCATTGACAACAAAAGTTTATTTATAGTCACTCATGCGTTCGGAAGCCTTATTACTCGCTTTAAATACTTTTATAGTCTCATTATTGATTTTAAGTTGAATATTCTTAAATTTTTTGTTAACAAAGATTATAATTGAATGTTTGCCTCGGGAAACGTGAAGCGAAAGCCATCTATTGACAAGAAAAGTTCATTTATAGTCACTCATTCCCTTGAAAACGTTATTATTGGTTTTAAATGGATTTATAATCTCATTATTGATTTTAAGTTGAATTGTCTTATAATTTTTGTGAAAATAGAGTATAATTGAATGTTTGCCTCGAGAAACGTGATGCGAAAGCCATCCATTGATAACAAAAGTTTATTTATAGTCACTCATGCGTTCTGAAGCCTTATTACTCGCTTTAAATACTTTTATAGTCTCATTATTGATTTTAAGTTGAATATTCTTAAATTTTTTGTTAACAAAGATTATAATTGAATGTTTGCCTCGGAAAACGTGAAGCGAAAGCCATCTATTGACAAGAAAAGTTCATTTGTAGTCACTCATTCCTTTGAAAACGTTATTATTGGTTTTAAATGGATTTAGAATCTCATTATTGATTTTAAGTTGAATTTTCTTATAATTTTGGTTAAAACAGAATATAATTGAATGTTTGCCTTGAGAAACATGATGCGAAATCCATCCATTGACAACAAAAGCTGATTTATAGTCACTCATGCCTTCGGAAGCCTTATTACTCGCTTTAAATGCTTTTATAGTCTCAATATTGATTTTAAGTTGAATTTTCTTACATTTTTCATTAAAACAGATTATAATTGAATGTTTGCCTCAGAACACATGAGGCGAAAGCTATCCATCGAGAAAAAAAGTTCATTTATTGTCACTCATGCCTTCAAAAGCGTTATTACTGGCTTTAAGTGGATTTATAATCTCATTATAGATTTTAAGTTGAATTTTCTTATAATTTTGGTGAAAATAGAGTATAATTGAATGTTTACCTCGAGAAACGTGACGCGAAAGCCATCTATTGACAAGAAAAATTTATTTATAGTCACTCATGCCTTCGGAAGCCTTATTACTCGCTTTAAATACTTTTATTGTCTCATTATTGATTTTAAGTTGAATATTCTTATATTTTTGGTTAAGAAAGACTATAATTGAATGTTTACCTCGGGAAACCTGAAGCGAAAGCCATTTATTGACAAGAAAAGTTCATTTATAGTCACTCATTCCTTTGAAAATGTTATTATTGGTTTTAAATGGATTTATAATCTCATTATTGATTTTAAGTTCAATTTTCTTTCAATTTTAGTTAAAACAGAATATAATTGAATGTTTGCCTCGAGAAACGTGATGCGAAAGCCATCCATTGACAACAAAAGTTTATTTATAGTCACTCATGTGTTCGGAAGCCTTATTACTCGCTTTAAATACTTTTATAGTCTCATTATTGATTTTAAGTTTAATATTCTTAAATTTTTTGTTAACAAAGATTATAATCGAATGTTTGCCTCGGGAAACGTGAAGCGAAAGCCATCTATTGACAAGAAAAGTTCATTTATAGTCACTCATTCCTTTGAAAACGTTATTATTGGTTTTAAATGGATTTATAATCTCATTATTGATTTTAAGTTAAATTTTCTTCTAATTTTGGTGAAAATAGAGTATAATTGAATGTTTGCCTCGAGAAACGTGATGCGAAAGCCATCCATTGACAACAAAATTTTATTTATAGTCACTCATGCGTTCGGAAGCCTTATTACTCGCTTTAAATACTTTTATAGTCTCATTATTGATTTTAAGTTGAATATTCTTAAATTTTTTGTTAACAAAGATTATAATTGAATGTTTGCCTCGGGAAACATGAAGCGAAAGCCATCTATTGACAAGAAAATTTCATTTATAGTCACTCATTCCTTTGAAAACATTATTATTGGTTTTAAATGGATTTATAATCTCATTATTGATTTTAAGTTGAATTTTCTTATAATTTTGGTGAAAATAGAGTATAATTGAATGTTTGCCTCGAGAAACGTGACGCGAAAGCCATCTATTGACAAGAAAAATTTATTTATAGTCACTCATGCCTTCGGAAGCCTTATTACTCGCTTTAAATACTTTTATTGTCTCATTATTGATTTTAAGTTGAATATTCTTATATTTTTGGTTAAAAAATACTATAATTGAATGTTTACCTCGGGAAACCTGAAGCGAAACCCATTTATTGACAAGAAAAGTTCATTTATAGTCACTCATTCTTTTGAAAATGTTATTATTGGTTTTAAATGGATTTATAATCTCATTATTGATTTTAAGTTCAATTTTTTTACAATTTTAGTTAAAACAGAATATAATTGTATGTTTGCCTCGAGAAACGTGATGCGAAAGCCATCCATTGACAACAAAAGTTTATTTATAGTCACTCATGCGCTCGGAAGCCTTATTACTCGCTTTAAATACTTTTATAGTCTCATTATTGATTTTAAGTTGAATATTCTTAAATTTTTTGTTAACAAAGATTATAATTGAATGTTTGCCTCGGGAAACGTGAAGCGAAAGCCATCTATTGACAAGAAAAGTTCATTTATAGTCACTCATTCCCTTGAAAACGTTATTATTGGTTTTAAATGGATTTATAATCTCATTATTGATTTTAAGTTGAATTGTCTTATAATTTTTGTGAAAATAGAGTATAATTGAATGTTTGCCTCGAGAAACGTGATGCGAAAGCCATCCATTGATAACAAAAGTTTATTTATAGTCACTCATGCGTTCGGAAGCCTTATTACTCGCTTTAAATACTTTTATAGTCTCATTATTGATTTTAAGTTGAATATTCTTAAATTTTTTGTTAACAAAGATTATAATTGAATGTTTACCTCGGGAAACGTGAAGCGAAAGCCATCTATTGACAAGAAAAGTTCATTTGTAGTCACTCATTCCTTTGAAAACGTTATTATTGGTTTTAAATGGATTTAGAATCTCATTATTGATTTTAAGTTGAATTTTCTTATAATTTTGGTTAAAACAGAATATAATTGAATGTTTGCCTTGAGAAACATGATGCGAAATCCATCCATTGACAACAAAAGCTTATTTATAGTCACTCATGCCTTCGGAAGCCTTATTACTCGCTTTAAATGCTTTTATAGTCTCAATATTGATTTTAAGTTGAATTTTCTTACATTTTTCATTAAAACAGATTATAATTGAATGTTTGCCTCAGAACACATGAGGCGAAAGCTATCCATCGAGAAAAAAAGTTCATTTATTGTCACTCATGCCTTCAAAAGCGTTATTACTGGCTTTAAGTGGATTTATAATCTCATTATAGATTTTAAGTTGAATTTTCTTATAATTTTGGTGAAAATAGAGTATAATTGAATGTTTACCTCAAGAAACGTGACGCGAAAGCCATCTATTGACAAGAAAAATTTATTTATAGTCACTCATGCCTTCGGAAGCCTTATTACTCGCTTTAAATACTTTTATTGTCTCATTATTGATTTTAAGTTGAATATTCTTATATTTTTGGTTAAGAAAGACTATAATTGAATGTTTACCTGGGGAAACCTGAAGCGAAACCCATTTATTGACAAGAAAAGTTCATTTATAGTCACTCATTCCTTTGAAAATGTTATTATTGGTTTTAAATGGATTTATAATCTCATTATTGATTTTAAGTTCAATTTTCTTTCAATTTTAGTTAAAACAGAATATAATTGAATGTTTGCCTCGAGAAACGTGATGCGAAAGCCATCCATTGACAACAAAAGTTTATTTATAGTCACTCATGCGCTCGGAAGCCTTATTACTCGCTTTAAATACTTTTATAGTCTCATTATTGATTTTAAGTTGAATATTCTTAAATTTTTTGTTAACAAAGATTATAATTGAATGTTTGCCTCGGGAAACGTGAAGCGAAAGCCATCTATTGACAAGAAAAGTTCATTTATAGTCACTCATTCCCTTGAAAACGTTATTATTGGTTTTAAATGGATTTATAATCTCATTATTGATTTTAAGTTGAATTTTCTTACATTTTTCATTAAAACAGATTATAATTGAATGTTTGCCTCAGAACACATGAGGCGAAAGCTATCCATCGAGAAAAAAAGTTCATTTATTGTCACTCATGCCTTCAAAAGCGTTATTACTGGCTTTAAGTGGATTTATAATCTCATTATAGATTTTAAGTTGAATTTTCTTATAATTTTGGTGAAAATAGAGTATAATTGAATGTTTACCTCGAGAAACGTGACGCGAAAGCCATCTATTGACAAGAAAAATTTATTTATAGTCACTCATGCCTTCGGAAGCCTTATTACTCGCTTTAAATACTTTTATTGTCTCATTATTGATTTTAAGTTGAATATTCTTACTATTTTGGTTAAGAAAGACTATAATTGAATGTTTACCTCGGGAAACCTGAAGCGAAACCCATTTATTGACAAGAAAAGTTCATTTATAGTCACTCATTCCTTTGAAAATGTTATTATTGGTTTTAAATGGATTTATAATCTCATTATTGATTTTAAGTTCAATTTTCTTACAATTTTAGTTAAAACAGAATATAATTGAATGTTTGCCTCGAGAAACGTGATGCGAAAGCCATCCATTGACAACAAAAGTTTATTTATAGTCACTCATGCGTTCGGAAGCCTTATTACTCGCTTTAAATACTTTTATAGTCTCATTATTGATTTTAAGTTGAATATTCTTAAATTTTTTGTTAACAAAGATTATAATTGAATGTTTACCTCGGGAAACCTGAAGCGAAAGCCATTTATTGACAAGAAAAGTTCATTTATAGTCACTCATTCCTTTGAATGCGTTATTATTGGTTTTAAATGGATTTATAATCTCGTTATTGATTTTAAGTTCAATTTTCTTATAATTTTTGTCAAAACAGAATATAACTGAATGTTTGCCTGGAGAAACGTGACGCGAAAGCCATCCGTTGACAACAAAAGTTTATTTATAGTCACTCATGCCTTCGGAAGCCTTATTACTCGCTTTAAATACTTTTATAGTGTCATTATTGATTTTAAGTTGAATATTATTGATTTTAAGTTGAATATTCTTACATTTTTTGGGAAAAAAGATTATAATTGAATGTTTGCCTCGGGAAACGTGAAGCGAAAGCCATCTATTGTCAAGAAAAGTTCATTTATAGTCACTCATTCCTTTGAAAACGTTATTATTGGTTTTAAATGGATTTATAATCTCATTATTGGTTTTAAGTTGAATTTTATTATAATTTTGGTTAAAACAGAATATAATTGAATGTTTTCCTTGAGAAACGTGATGCGAAATCCATCCATTGATAACAAAAGCTTATTTATAGTCACTCATGCCTTCGGAAGCCTTATTACTCGCTTTAAATGCTTTTATAGTCTCAATATTAATTTTAAGTTGAATTTTCTTACATTTTTCATTAAAACAGATTATAATTGAATGTTTTCCTCAAAAAACATGAAGCGAAACCCATCCATTGAGAAGAAAAGTTCATTTATTGTCATTCATGCCTTCAAAAGCGTTATTACTGGCTTTAAATGGATTTATAATCTCATTATTGATTTTAAGTTGAATTTTTTTATAATTTTGGTGAAAACAGAATATAATTGAATGTTTGCCTCGAGAAACGTGACACGAAATCCATCCATTGACAAAAAAGTTTATTTATAGTCACTCATGCCTTCGGAAGCCTTATTACTCGCTTTAAATACTTTTATAGTCTCATTATTGATTTTAAGTTGAATATTCTTACATTTTTGGTTAAGAAAGATTATAATTGAATGTTTGCCTCAGGAAACATGAAGCGAAAGCCATTTATTGACAAGAAAAGTTCATTTATAGTCACTCATTCCTTTGAAAGCGTTATTATTGGTTTTAAATGGATTTATAATCTCATTATTGATTTTAAGTTCAATTTCTTATAATTTTGGTTAAAATGGAATATAATTGAATGTTTGCCTTGAGAAACGTGATGCGAAAGCCATCCATTGACAACAAAAGTTTATTTATAGTCAATAATGCCTTCGGAAGCCTTATTACTCGCTTTAAAAACTTTTCTAGTCTCATTATTGATTTTAAGTTGAATATTCTTACATTTTTGGTTAACAAAGATTATAATTGAATGTTTGCCTCAGGAAACGTGAAACGAAAGCCATCTATTGACAAAAAAAGTTCATTTATAGTAACTCACTCCTTTGAAAATGTTATTATTGGTTTTAAATGGATTTATCATCTCATTATTGATTTTAAGTTGAATTTTCTTATAATTTTGGTTAAAACAGAATATAATTGAATGTTTGCCTCGAGAAACGTGATGCGAAAGCCATCCATTGACAACAAAAGTTTATTTATAGTCAATAATGCCTTCGGAAGCCTTATTACTCGCTTTAAATACTTTTATAGTCTCATTATTGATTTTAAGTTGAATATTCTGAAATTTTTTGTTAACAAAGATTATAATTGAATGTTTGCCTCGGAAAACGTGAAGCGAAATCATCTACAGACAAGAAAAGTTCTTTTATAGTCACTCATTCCTTTGAAAACGTTATTATTGGTTTTAAATGGATTTATAATCTCATTATGGATTTTAAGTTGAATTTTCTTATAATTTTGGTTAAAACAGAATATAACTAAATGTTTGCCTCGAGAAACATGATGCGAAATCCATCCATTGACAACAAAAGCTTCTTTATAGTTACTCATGCCTTCGGAAGCCTTATTACTTGCTTTAAATGCTTTTATAGTCTCATTATTGATTTTAAGTTGAATATTCTTAAATTTTTTGTTAACAAAGATTATAATTGAATGTTTGCCTCGGGAAACATGAAGCGAAAGCCATCCATTGATAACAAAAGTTTATTTATAGTCACTCATGCGTTCGGAAGCCTTATTACTCGCTTTAAATACTTTTATAGTCTCATTATTGATTTTAAGTTGAATATTCTTAAATTTTTGGTTAACAAAGATTATAATTGAATGTTTACCTCGGGAAACGTGAAGCGAAAGCCATCTATTGACAAGAAAAGTTCATTTATAGTCACTCATTCCTTTGAAAACGTTATTATTGGTTTTAAATGGATTTATAATCTCATTATTGATTTTAAGTTGAATTTTCTTATAATTTCGGTTAAAACAGAATATAATTGAATGTTTGCCTTGAGAAACATGATGCGAAATCCATCCATTGACAACAAAAGCTTATTTATAGTCACTCATGCCTTCGGAAGCCTTATTACTCGCTTTAAATGCTTTTATAGTCTCAATATTGATTTTAAGTTGAATTTTCTTACATTTTTCATTAAAACAGATTATAATTGAATGTTTGCCTCAGAAAACATGAGGCAAAAGCTATCCATCGAGAAAAAAAGTTCATTTATTGTCACTCATGCCTTCAAAAGCGTTATTACTGGCTTTAAGTGGATTTATAATCTCATTATAGATTTTAAGTTGAATTTTCTTATAATTTTGGTGAAAATAGAGTATAATTGAATGTTTACCTCGAGAAACGTGACGCGAAAGCCATCTATTGACAAGAAAAATTTATTTATAGTCACTCATGCCTTCGGAAGCCTTATTACTCGCTTTAAATACTTTTATTGTCTCATTATTGATTTTAAGTTGAATATTCTTACTATTTTGGTTAAGAAAGACTATAATTGAATGTTTACCTCGGGAAACCTGAAGCGAAACCCATTTATTGACAAGAAAAGTTCATTTATAGTCACTCATTCCTTTGAAAATGTTATTATTGGTTTTAAATGGATTTATAATCTCATTATTGATTTTAAGTTCAATTTTCTTACAATTTTAGTTAAAACAGAATATAATTGAATGTTTGCCTCGAGAAACGTGATGCGAAAGCCATCCATTGACAACAAAAGTTTATTTATAGTCACTCATGCGTTCGGAAGCCTTATTACTCGCTTTAAATACTTTTATAGTCTCATTATTGATTTTAAGTTGAATATTCTTAAATTTTTTGTTAACAAAGATTATAATTGAATGTTTGCCTCGGGAAACGTGAAGCGAAAGCCATCTATTGACAAGAAAAGTTCATTTATAGTCACTCATTCCTTTGAAAACGTTATGATTGGTTTTAAATGGATTTATAATCTCATTATTGATTTTAAGTTGAATTTTCTTATAATTTTGGTTAAAACAGAATAGAATTGAATGTTTGCCTTGAGAAACGTGATGCGAAATCCATCCATTGACAACAAAAGCTTATTTATAGTCACTCATGCCTTCGGAAGCCTTATTACTCGCTTTAAATGCTTTTATAGTCTCAATATTGATTTTAAGTTGAATTTTCTTACATTTTTCATTAAAACAGATTATAATTGAATGTTTGCCTCAGAAAACATGAGGCGAAAGCTATCCATCGAGAAAAAAAGTTCATTTATTGTCACTCATGCCTTCAAAAGCGTTATTACTGGCTTTAAGTGGATTTATAATCTCATTATAGATTTTAAGTTGAATTTTCTTATAATTTTGGTGAAAATAGAGTATAATTGAATGTTTACCTCGAGAAACGTGACGCGAAAGCCATCTATTGACAAGAAAAATTTATTTATAGTCACTCATGCCTTCGGAAGCCTTATTACTCGCTTTAAATACTTTTATTGTCTCATTATTGATTTTAAGTTGAATATTCTTATTATTTTGGTTAAGAAAGACTATAATTGAATGTTTACCTGGGGAAACCTGAAGCGAAACCCATTTATTGACAAGAAAAGTTCATTTATAGTCACTCATTCCTTTGAAAATGTTATTATTGGTTTTAAATGGATTTATAATCTCATTATTGATTTTAAGTTCAATTTTCTTACAATTTCAGTTAAAACAGAATATAATTGAATGTTTGCCTCGAGAAACGTGATGCGAAAGCCATCCATTGACAACAAAAGTTTATTTATAGTCACTCATGCGTTCGGAAGCCTTATTACTCGCTTTAAATACTTTTATAGTCTCATTATTGATTTTAAGTTGAATATTCTTAAATTTTTTGTTAACAAAGATTATAATTGAATGTTTGCCTCGGGAAACGTGAAGCGAAAGCCATCTATTGACAAGAAAAGTTCATTTATAGTCACTCATTCCTTTGAAAACGTTATGATTGGTTTTAAATGGATTTGTAATCTCATTATTGATTTTAAGTTGAATTTTCTTATAATTTTGGTTAAAACAGAATAGAATTGAATGTTTGCCTTGAGAAACGTGATGCGAAATCCATCCATTGACAACAAAAGCTTATTTATAGTCACTCATGCCTTCGGAAGCCTTATTACTCGCTTTAAATGCTTTTATAGTCTCAATATTGATTTTAAGTTGAATTTTCTTACATTTTTCATTAAAACAGATTATAATTGAATGTTTGCCTCAGAAAACATGAGGCGAAAGCTATCCATCGAGAAAAAAAGTTCATTTATTGTCACTCATGCCTTCAAAAGCGTTATTACTGGCTTTAAGTGGATTTATAATCTCATTATAGATTTTAAGTTGAATTTTCTTATAATTTTGGTGAAAATAGAGTATAATTGAATGTTTACCTCGAGAAACGTGACGCGAAAGCCATCTATTGACAAGAAAAATTTATTTATAGTCACTCATGCCTTCGGAAGCCTTATTACTCGCTTTAAATACTTTTATTGTCTCATTATTGATTTTAAGTTGAATATTCTTATTATTTTGGTTAAGAAAGACTATAATTGAATGTTTACCTCGGGAAACCTGAAGCGAAACCCATTTATTGACAAGAAAAGTTCATTTATAGTCACTCATTCCTTTGAAAATGTTATTATTGGTTTTAAATGGATTTATAATCTCATTATTGATTTTAAGTTCAATTTTCTTACAATTTTAGTTAAAACAGAATATAATTGAATGTTTGCCTCGAGAAACGTGATGCGAAAGCCATCCATTGACAACAAAAGTTTATTTATAGTCACTCATGCGTTCGGAAGCCTTATTACTCGCTTTAAATACTTTTATAGTCTCATTATTGATTTTAAGTTGAATATTCTTAAATTTTTTGTTAACAAAGATTATAATTGAATGTTTGCCTCGGGAAACGTGAAGCGAAAGCCATCTATTGACAAGAAAAGTTCATTTATAGTCACTCATTCCTTTGAAAACGTTATGATTGGTTTTAAATGGATTTATAATCTCATTATTGATTTTAAGTTCAATTTTCTTACAATTTTAGTTAAAACAGAATATAATTGAAGTTTGCCTCGAGAAACGTGATGCGAAAGCCATCCATTGACAACAAAAGTTTATTTATAGTCACTCATGCCTTCGGAAGCCTTATTACTCGCTTTAAATACTTTTATAGTCTCATTATTGATTTTAAGTTGAATATTCTTACATTTTTGGTTAAGAAAGATTATAATTGAATGTTTGCCTCAGGAAACATGAAGCGAAAGCCATTTATTGACAAGAAAAGTTCATTTATAGTCACTCATTCCTTTGAAAGCGTTATTATTAGTTTTAAATGGATTTATAATCTCATTATTGATTTTAAGTTCAATTTCTTATAATTTTGGTTAAAACGGAATATAATTGAATGTTTGCCTCGAGAAATGTGACGCGAAAGCCATCTATTAACGATAAAAATTTATTTATAGTCACTCATGCCTTCGGAAGCCTTATTACTCGCTTTAAAAACTTTTCTAGTCTCATTATTGATTTTAAGTTGAATATTCTTACATTTTTGGTTAACAAAGATTATAATTGAATGTTTGCCTCGGGAAACGTGAAGCGAAAGCCATCTATTGACAAGAAAAGTTCATTTATAGTAACTCACTCCTTTGAAAACGTTATTATTGGTTTTAAATGGATTTATCATCTCATTATTGATTTTAAGTTGAATTTTCTATAATTTTGGTTAAAACAGAATATAATTGAATGTTTGCCTTGAGAAACGTGATGCGAAAGCCATCCATTGACAACAAAAGTTTATTTATAGTCACTCATGCCTTCGAAAGCCTTATTACTCGCTTTAAATGCTTTTCTAGTCTCAATATTAATTTTAAGTTGAATTTTCTTACATTTTTCATTAAAACAGATTATAATTGATTGTTTGCCTCAGAAAACATGAGGCGAAAGCTATCCATTGAGAAAAAAAGTTCATTTATTGTCACTCATGCCTTCAAAAGCGTTATTATTTGCTTTAAGTCGATTTATAATCTCATTATAGATTTTAAGTTGAATTTTCTTATAATTTTGGTGAAAATAGAATATAATTGAATGTTTGCCTCGAGAAACGTGACGCGAAAGCCATCTATTGACAAGAAAAGTTTATTTATAGTCACTCATGCCTTCGAAAGCCTTATTACTCGCTTTAAATACTTTTATAGTCTCATTATTGATTTTAAGTTGAATATTCTTACATTTTTTGTTAACAAAGATTATAATTGAATGTTTGCCTCGAGAAACATGAAGCGAAAGCCATCTATTGACAAGAAAAGTTCATTTATAGTCACTCATTCCTTTGAAAACGTTATTATTGATTTTAAATGGATTTATAATCTCATTATTGATTTTAAGTTGAATTTTCTTATAATTTTTGTTAAAACAGAATATAATTGAATGTTTGCCTCGAGAAACATGATGCGAAAGCCATCCATTGACAACAAAAGTTTATTTATAGTCACTCATGCGTTCGGAAGCCTTATTACTCGCTTTAAATACTTTTATAGTCTCATTATTGATTTTAAGTTGAATATTCTTAAATTTTTTGTTAACAAAGATTATAATTGAATGTTTGCCTCGGGAAACGTGAAGCGAAAGCCATCTATTGACAAGAAAAGTTCATTTATAGTCACTCATTCCTTTGAAAATGTTATTATTGGTTTTAAATGGATTTATAATCTCATTATTGATTTTAAGTTGAATTTTCTTATAATTTTGGTTAAAACAGAATATAATTGAATGTTTGCCTTGAGAAACGTGATGCGAAATCCATCCATTGACAACAAAAGCTTATTTATAGTCACTCATGCCTTCGGAAGCCTTATTACTCGCTTTAAATACTTTTATAGTCTCATTATTGATTTTAAGTTGAATATTCTTAAATTTTTTGTTAACAAAGATTATAATTGAATGTTTGCCTTCGGAAGCCTTATTACTCGCTTTAAATACTTTTATTGTCTCATTATTGATTTTAAGTTGAATATTCTTATTATTTTGGTTAAGAAAGACTATAATTGAATGTTTACCTCGGGAAACCTGAAGCGAAACCCATTTATTGACAAGAAAAGTTCATTTATAGTCACTCATTCCTTTGAAAATGTTATTATTGGTTTTAAATGGATTTATAATCTCATTATTGATTTTAAGTTCAATTTTCTTACAATTTTAGTTAAAACAGAATATAATTGAATGTTTGCCTTGAGAAACGTGATGCGAAAGCCATCCATTGACAACAAAAGTTTATTTATAGTCACTCATGCGTTCGGAAGCCTTATTACTCGCTTTAAATACTTTTATAGTCTCATTATTGATTTTAAGTTGAATATTCTTAAATTTTTTGTTAACAAAATTATAATTGAATGTTTGCCTCGGGAAACGTGAAGCGAAAGCCATCTATTGACAAGAAAAGTTCATTTATAGTCACTCATTCCTTTGAAAACGTTATTATTGGTTTTAAATGGATTTAGAATCTCATTATTGATTTTAAGTTTAATTTTCTTATAATTTTGGTTAAAACAGAATATAATTGAATGTTTGCCTTGAGAAACATGATGCGAAATCCATCCATTGACAACAAAAGCTTATTTATAGTCACTCATGCCTTCGGAAGCCTTATTACTCGCTTTAAATGCTTTTATAGTCTCAATATTGATTTTAAGTTGAATTTTCTTACATTTTTCATTAAAACAGATTATAATTGAATGTTTGCCTCAGAACACATGAGGCGAAAGCTATCCATCGAGAAAAAAAGTTCATTTATTGTCACTCATGCCTTCAAAAGCGTTATTACTGGCTTTAAGTGGATTTATAATCTCATTATAGATTTTAAGTTGAATTTTCTTATAATTTTGGTGAAAATAGAGTATAATTGAATGTTTACCTCGAGAAACGTGACGCGAAAGCCATCTATTGACAAGAAAAATTTATTTATAGTCACTCATGCCTTCCGAAGCCTTATTACTCCCTTTAAATACTTTTATTGTCTCATTATTGATTTTAAGTTGAATATTCTTATATTTTTGGTTAAGAAAGACTATAATTGAATGTTTACCTTGGGAAACCTGAAGCGAAACCCATTTATTGACAAGAAAAGTTCATTTATAGTCACTCATTCCTTTGAAAATGTTATTATTGGTTTTAAATGGATTTATAATCTCATTATTGATTTTAAGTTCAATTTTCTTACAATTTTAGTTAAAACAGAATATAATTGAATGTTTGCCTCGAGAAACGTGATGCGAAAGCCATCCATTGACAACAAAAGTTTATTTATAGTCACTCATGCGTTCGGAAGCCTTATTACTCGCTTTAAATACTTTTATAGTCTCATTATTGATTTTAAGTTGAATATTCTTAAATTTTTTGTTAACAAAGATTATAATTGAATGTTTACCTCGGGAAACGTGAAGCGAAAGCCATCTATTGACAAGAAAAGTTCATTTATAGTCACTCATTCTTTTGAAAACGTTATTATTGGTTTTAAATGGATTTATAATCTCATTATTGATTTTAAGTTGAATTTTCTTATAATTTTGGTTAAAACAGAATAGAATTGAATGTTTGCCTTGAGAAACGTGATGCGAAATCCATCCATGGACAACAAAAGCTTATTTATAGTCACTCATGCCTTCGGAAGCCTTATTACTCGCTTTAAATACTTTTATAGTCTCATTATTGATTTTAAGTTGAATATTCTAAAATTTTTTGTTAACAAAGATTATAATTGAATGTTTGCCTCGAGAAACGTGAAGCGAAAGCCATCTATTGACAAGAAAAGTTCATTTATAGTCACTCATTCCTTTGAAAACGTTATTATTGGTTTTAAATGGATTTATAATCTCATTATTGATTTTAAGTTGAATTTTCTTATAATTTTGGTTAAAACAGAATATAATTGAATGTTTGCCTTGAGAAACGTGATGCGAAATCCATCCATTGACAACAAAAGCTTATTTATAGTCACTCATGCCTTCGGAAGCCTTATTACTCGCTTTAAATGCTTTTATAGCCTCAATATTGATTTTAAGTTGAATTTTCTTACATTTTTCATTAAAACAGATTATAATTGAATGTTTGCCTCAGAAAACATGAGGCGAAAGCTATCCATCGAGAAAAAAAGTTCATTTATTGTCACTCATGCCTTCAAAAGCGTTATTACTGGCTTTAAGTGGATTTATAATCTCATTATAGATTTTAAGTTGAATTTTCTTATAATTTTTGTGAAAATAGAGTATAATTGAATGTTTACCTCGAGAAACATGACGCGAAAGCCATCTATTGACAAGAAAAATTTATTTATAGTCACTCATGCCTTCCGAAGCCTTATTACTCGCTTTAAATACTTTTATTGTCTCATTATTGATTTTAAGTTGAATATTCTTATATTTTTGGTTAGGAAAGACTATAATTGAATGTTTGCCTCAGGAAACGTGAAGCGAAAGCCATCTATTGACAAGAAAAGTTCATTTATAGTCACTGATTCCTTTGAAAACGTTATTATTGGTTTTAAATGGATTTATAATCTCATTATTGATTTTAAGTTAAATTTTCTTCTAATTTTGGTGAAAATAGAGTATAATTGAATGTTTGCCTCGAGAAACGTGATGCGAAAGCCATCCATTGACAACAAAAGTTTATTTATAGTCACTCATGCGTTCGGAAGCCTTATTACTCGCTTGAAATACTTTTACAGTCTCATTATTGATTTTAAGTTGAATATTCTTAAATTTTTTGTTAACAAAGATTATAATTGAATGTTTGCCTCGGGAAACGTGAAGCGAAAGCCATCTATTGACAAGAAAAGTTCATTTATAGTCACTCATTCCTTTGAAAACATTATTATTGGTTTTAAATGGATTTATAATCTCATTATTGATTTTAAGTTGAATTTTCTTATAATTTTGGTGAAAATAGAGTATAATTGAATGTTTGCCTCGAGAAACGTGACGCGAAAGCCATCTATTTACAAGAAAAATTTATTTATAGTCACTCATGCCTTCGGAAGCCTTATTACTCGCTTTAAATGCTTTTATAGTCTCATTATTGATTTTAAGTTGAATATTCTTATATTTTTGGTTAAAAAATACTATAATTGAATGTTTACCTCGGAAAACCTGAAGCGAAAGCCATTTATTTGCAAGAAAAGTTCATTTATAGTCACTCATTCCTTTGAAAATGTTATTATTGGTTTTAAATGGATTTATAATCTCATTATTGATTTTAAGTTCAATTTTCTTACAATTTTAGTTAAAACAGAATATAATTGAATGTTTGCCTCGAGAAACGTGATGCGAAAGCCATCCATTGACAACAAAAGTTTATTTATAGTCACTCATGCGTTCGGAAGCCTTATTACTCGCTTAAATACTTTTATAGTCTCATTATTGATTTTAAATTGAATATTTTTAAATTTTTTGTTAACAAAGATTATAATTGAATGTTTACCTCGGGAAACGTGAAGCGAAAGCCATCTATTGACAAGAAAAGTTCATTTATAGTCACTCATTCCCTTGAAAACGTTATTATTGGTTTTAAATGGATTTATAATCTCATTATTGATTTTAAGTTGAATTTTCTTTTAATTTTTGTGAAAATAGAGTATAATTGAATGTTTGCCTCGAGAAACGTGATGCGAAAGCCATCCATTGATAACAAAAGTTTATTTATAGTCACTCATGCGTTCGGAAACCTTATTACTCGCTTTAAATGCTTTTATAGTCTCATTATTGATTTTAAGTTGAATATTCTTAAATTTTTTGTTAACAAAGATTATAATTGAATGTTTGCCTCGGGAAACGTGAAGCGAAAGCCATCTATTGACAAGAAAAGTTCATTTATAGTCACTCATTCCTTTGAAAATGTTATTATTGGTTTTAAATGGATTTATAATCTCATTATTGATTTTAAGTTGAATTTTCTGATAATTTTGGTTAAAATAGAATATAATTGAATGTTTGCCTTGAGAAACGTAATGCGAAATCCATCCATTGACAACAAAAGCTTATTTATAGTCACTCATGCCTTCGGAAGCCTTATTACTCGCTTTAAATGCTTTTATAGTCTCAATATTGATTTTAAGTTGAATTTTCTTACATTTCTCATTAAAACAGATTATAATTGAATGTTTGCCTCAGAAAACATGAGGCGAAAGCTATCCATCGAGAAAAAAAGTTCATTTATTGTCACTCATGCCTTCAAAAGCGTTATTACTAGCTTTAAGTGGATTTATAATCTCATTATAGATTTTAAGTTGAATTTTCTTATAATTTTGGTGAAAATAGAGTATAATTGAATGTTTACCTCGAGAAACGTGACGCGAAAGCCATCTATTGACAAGAAAAATTTATTTATAGTCACTCATGCCTTCGGAAGCCTTATTACTCGCTTTAAATACTTTTATTGTCTCATTATTGATTTTAAGTTGAATATTCTTATATTTTTGGTTAAGAAAGACTATAATTGAATGTTTACCTCGACAAACCTGAAGCGCAACCCATTTATTGACAAGAAAAGTTCATTTATAGTCACTCATTCCTTTGAAAATTTTATTATTGGTTTTAAATGGATTTATGATCTCATTATTGATTTTAAGTTCAATTTTCTTACAATTTTAGTTAAAACAGAATATAATTGAATGTTTGCCTCGAGAAACGTGATGCGAAAGCCATCCATTGACAACAAAAGTTTATTTATAGTCACTCATGCGTTCGGAAGCCTTATTACTCGCTTTAAATACTTTTATAGTCTCATTATTGATTTTAAGTTGAATATTCTTAATTTTTTTGTTAACAAAGATTATAATTGAATGTTTACCTCGGGAAACGTGAAGCGAAAGCCATCTATTGACAAGAAAAGTTCATTTATAGTCACTCATTCCCTTGAAAACGTTATTATTGGTTTTAAATGGATTTATAATCTCATTATTGATTTTAAGTTGAATTTTCTTATAATTTTGGTGAAAATAGAGTATAATTGAATGTTTGCCTCGAGAAACGTGATGCGAAAGCCATCCATTGATAACAAAAGTTTATTTATAGTCACTCATGCGTTCGGAAGCCTTATTACTCTCTTTAAATACTTTTATAGTCTCATTATTGATTTTAAGTTGAATATTCTTAATTTTTTTGTTAACAAAGATTATAATTGAATGTTTGCCTCGGGAAACGTGAAGCGAAAGCCATCTATTTACAAGAAAAGTTCATTTATAGTCACTCATTCCCTTGAAAACGTTATTATTGGTTTTAAATAGATTTATAATCTCATTATTGATTTTAAGTTGAATTTTCTTATAATTTTGGTGAAAATAGAGTATAATTGAATGTTTGCCTCGAGAAACGTGATGCGAAAGCCATCCATTGATAACAAAAGTTTATTTATAGTCACTCATGCGTTCGGAAGCCTTATTACTCGCTTTAAATACTTTTATAGTCTCATTATTGATTTTAAGTTGAATATTCTTAAATTTTTTGTTAACAAAGATTATAATTGAATGTTTGCCTCGGGAAACGTGAAGCGAAAGCCATCTATTGACAAGAAAAGTTCATTTATAGTCACTCATTCCTTTGAAAACGTTATTATTGGTTTTAAATGGATTTATAATCTCATTATTGATTTTAAGTTGAATTTTCTTATAATTTTGGTTAAAACAGAATATAATTGAATGTTTGCCTTGAGAAACGTGATGCGAAATCCATCCATTGACAACAAAAGCTTATTTATAGTCACTCATGCCTTCGGAAGCCTTATTACTCGCTTTAAATGCTTTTATAGTCTCAATATTGATTTTAAGTTGAATTTTCTTACATTTTTCATTAAAACAGATTATAATTGAATGTTTGCGTCAGAAAACATGAGGCGAAAGCTATCCATCGAGAAAAAAAATTCATTTATTGTCACTCATGCCTTCAAAAGCGTTATTACTGGCTTTAAGTGGATTTATAATCTCATTATAGATTTTAAGTTGAATTTTCTTATAATTTTGGTGAAAATAGAGTATAATTGAATGTTTACCTCGAGAAACGTGACGCGAAAACCATCTATTGACAAGAAAAATTTATTTATAGTCACTCATGCATTCGGAAGCCTTATTTCTCGCTTTAAATACTTTTATTGTCTCATTATTGATTTTAAGTTGAATATTCTTATATTTTTGGTTAAGAAAGATTATAATTGAATGTTTACCTCGGGAAACCTGAAGCGGAACCCATTTATTGACAAGAAAAGTTCATTTATAGTCACTCATTCCTTTGAAAATGTCATTATTGGTTTTAAATGGATTTATAATCTCATTATTGATTTTAAGTTCAATTTTCTTACAATTTTAGTTAAAACAGAATATAATTGAATGTTTGCCTCGAGAAACGTGATGCGAAAGCCATCCATTGACAACAAAAGTTTATTTATAGTCACTCATGCGTTCGGAAGCCTTATTACTCGCTTTAAATACTTTTATAGTCTCATTATTGATTTTAAGTTGAATATTCTTAAATTTTTTGTTAACAAAGATTATAATTGAATGTTTTCCTCGGGAAACGTGAAGCGAAAGCCATCTATTGACAAGAAAAGTTCATTTATAGTCACTCATTCCCTTGAAAACGTTATTATTGGTTTTAAATGGATTTATAATCTCATTATTGATTTTAAGTTGAATTTTCTTATAATTTTGGTGAAAATAGAGTATAATTGAATGTTTGCCTCGAGAAACGTGATGCGAAAGCCATCCATTGATAACAAAAGCTTATTTATAGTCACTCATGCGTTCGGAAGCCTTATTACTCGCTTGAAATACTTTTATAGTCTCATTATTGATTTTAAGTTGAATATTCTTAAATTTTTTGTTAACAAAGATTATAATTGAATGTTTGCCTCGGGAAACGTGAAGCGAAAGCCATCTATTGACAAGAAAAGTTCATTTATAGTCACTCATTCCCTTGAAAACGTTATTATTGGTTTTAAATAGATTTATAATCTCATTATTGATTTTAAGTTGAATTTTCTTATAATTTTTGTGAAAATAGTGTATAATTGAATGTTTGCCTCGAGAAACGTGATGCGAAAACCATCCATTGATAACAAAAGTTTATTTATAGTCACTCATGCGTTCGGAAGCCTTATTGCTCGCTTTAAATACTTTTATAGTCTCATTATTGATTTTAAGTTGAATATTCTTAAATTTTTGTTAACAAAGACTATAATTGAATGTTTGCCTCGGGAAACGTGAAGCGAAAGCCATCTATTGACAAGAAAAGTTCATTTATAGTCACTCATTCCTTTGAAAACGTTATTATTGGTTTTAAATGGATTTATAATCTCATTATTGATTTTAAGTTGAATTTTCTTATAATTTTGGTTAAAACAGAATATAATTGAATGTTTGCCTTGAGAAACGTGATGCGAAATCCATCCATTGACAACAAAAGCTTATTTATAGTCACTCATGCCTTCGGAAGCCTTATTGCTCGCTTTAAATGCTTTTATAGTCTCAATATTGATTTTAAGTTGAATTTTCTTACATTTTTCATTAAAACAGATTATAATTGAATGTTTGCCTCAGAAAACATGAGGCGAAAGCTATCCATCGAGAAAAAAAGTTCATTTATTGTCACTCATGCCTTCAAAAGCGTTATTACTGGCTTTAAGTGGATTTATAATCTCATTATAGATTTTAAGTTGAATTTTCTTATAATTTTGGTGAAAATAGAGTATAATTGAATGTTTACCTCGAGAAACGTGACGCGAAAGCCATCTATTGACAAGAAAAATTTATTTATAGTCACTCATGCCTTCGGAAGCCTTATTACTCGCTTTAAATACTTTTATTGTCTCATTATTGATTTTAAGTTGAATATTCTTATATTTTTGGTTAAGAAAGACTATAATTGAATGTTTACCTCGGGAAACCTGAAGCGAAACCCATTTATTGACAAGAAAAGTTGATTTATAGTCACTCATTCCTTTGAAAATGTTATTATTGGTTTTAAATGGATTTATAATCTCATTATTGATTTTAAGTTCAATTTTCTTACAATTTTAGTTAAAACAGAATATAATTGAATGTTTGCCTCAAGAAACGTGATGCGAAAGCCATCCATTGACAACAAAAGTTTATTTACAGTCACTCATGCGTTCGGAAGCCTTATTACTTGCTTTAAATACTTTTATAGTCTCATTATTGATTTTAAGTTGAATATTCTTAAATTTTTTGTTAACAAAGATTATAATTGAATGTTTGCCTCGGGAAACGTGAAGCGAAAGCCATCTATTGACAAGAAAAGTTCATTTATAGTCACTCATTCCTTTGAAAACGTTGTTATTGGTTTTAAATGGATTTATAATCTCATTATTGATTTTAAGTTGAATTTTCTTATAATTTTGGTTAAAATAGAATATAATTGAATGTTTGCCTTGAGAAACGTGATGCGAAATCCATCCATTGACAACAAAAGCTTATTTATAGTCACTCATGGCTTCGGAAGCCTTATTACTCGCTTTAAATGCTTTTATAGTCTCAATGTTGATTTTAAGTTGAATTTTCTTACATTTTTCATTAAAACAGATTATAATTGAATGTTTGCCTCGGAAAACATGAGGCGAAAGCTATCCATCGAGAAAAAAAGTTCATTTATTGTCACTCATGCCTTCAAAAGCGTTATTACTGGCTTTAAGTGGATTTATAATCTCATTATAGATTTTAAGTTGAATTTTCTTATAATTTTGGTGAAAATAGAGTATAATTGAATGTTTACCTCGAGAAACGTGACGCGAAAGCCATCTATTGACAAGAAAAATTTATTTATAGTCACTCATGCCTTCGAAAGCCTTATTACTCGCTTTAAATACTTTTATTGTCTCATTATTGATTTTAAGTTGAATATTCTTATATTTTTGGTTAAGAAAGACTATAATTGAATGTTTACCTCGGGAAACCTGAAGCGAAAGCAATTTATTGACAAGAAAAGTTCATTTATAGTCACTCATTCCTTTGAAAATGTTATTATTGGTTTTAAATGGATTTATAATCTCATTATTGATTTTAAGTTCAATTTTCTTACAATTTTAGTTAAAACAGAATATAATTGAATGTTTACCTCGAGAAACGTGATGCGAAAGCCATCCATTGACAACAAAATTTTATTTACAGTAACTCATGCGTTCGGAAGCCTTATTACTTGCTTTAAATACTTTTATAGTCTCATTATTGATTTTAAGTTGAATATTCTTAAATTTTTTGTTAACAAAGATTATAATTGAATGTTTGCCTCGGGAAACGTGAAGCGAAAGCCATCTATTGACAAGAAAAGTTCATTTATAGTCACTCATTCCTTTGAAAACATTGTTATTGGTTTTAAATGGATTTATAATCTCATTATTGATTTTAAGTTGAATTTTCTTATAATTTTGGTTAAAATAGAATATAATTGAATGTTTGCCTTGAGAAACGTGATGCGAAATCCATCCATTGACAACAAAAGCTTATTTATAGTCACTCATGCCTTCAGAAGCTTTATTACTCGCTTTAAACGCTTTTATAGTCTCAATATTGATTTTAAGTTGAATTTTCTTACATTTTTCATTAAAACAGATTATAATTGAATGTTTGCCTCAGAAAACATGAGGCGAAAGCTATCCATCGAGAAAAAAAGTTCATTTATTGTCACTCATGCCTTCAAAAGCGTTATTACTGGCTTTAAGTGGATTTATAATCTCATTATAGATTTTAAGTTGAATTTTCCTATAATTTTGGTGAAAATAGAGTATAATTGAATGTTTGCTTCGAGAAACGTGATGCGAAAGCCATCCATTGATAACAAAAGTTTATTTATAGTCACTCATGCGTTCGGAAGCCTTATTACTCGCTTTAAATACTTTTATAGTCTCATTATTGATTTTAAGTTGAATATTCTTAAATTTTTTGTTAACAAAGATTATAATTGAATGTTTGCCTCGGGAAACGTTAAGCGAAAGCCATCTATTGACAAGAAAAGTTCATTTATAGTCACTCATTCCCTTGAAAACGTTATTATTGGTTTTAAATGGATTTAGAATCTCATTATTGATTTTAAGTTGAATTTTCTTATAATTTTGGTTAAAACAGAATATAATTGAATGTTTTCCTTGAGAAACGTGATGCGAAATCCATCCATTGACAACAAAAGCTTATTTATAGTCACTCATGCCTTCGGAAGCCTTATTACTCGCTTTAAATGCTTTTATAGTCTCAATATTGATTTTAAGTTGAATTTTCTTACATTTTTCATTAAAACAGATTATAATTGAATGTTTGCCTCAGAAAACATGAGGCGAAAGCTATCCATCGAGAAAAAAAGTTCATTTATTGTCACTCATGCCTTCAAAAGCGTTATTACTGGCTTTAAGTGGATTTATAATCTCATTATAGATTTTAAGTTGAATTTTCTTATAATTTTAGTGAAAATAGAGTATAATTGAATGTTTATCTCGAGAAACGTGACGCGAAAGCCATCTATTGACAAGAAAAATTTATTTATAGTCACTCATGCCTTCGGAAGCCTTATTACTCGCTTTAAATACTTTTATTGTCTCATTATTGATTTTAAGTTGAATATTCTTATATTTTTGGTTAAGAAAGACTATAATTGAATGTTTACCTCGGGAAACCTGAAGCGAAACCCATTTATTGACAAGAAAAGTTGATTTATAGTCACTCATTCCTTTGAAAATGTTATTATTGGTTTTAAATGGATTTATAATCTCATTATTGATTTTAAGTTCAATTTTCTTACAATTTTAGTTAAAACAGAATATAATTGAATGTTTGCCTCAAGAAACGTGATGCGAAAGCCATCCATTGACAACAAAAGTTTATTTACAGTCACTCATGCGTTCGGAAGCCTTATTACTTGCTTTAAATACTTTTATAGTCTCATTATTGATTTTAAGTTGAATATTCTTAAATTTTTTGTTAACAAAGATTATAATTGAATGTTTGCCTCGGGAAACGTGAAGCGAAAGCCATCTATTGACAAGAAAAGTTCATTTATAGTCACTCATTCCTTTGAAAACGTTGTTATTGGTTTTAAATGGATTTATAATCTCATTATTGATTTTAAGTTGAATTTTCTTATAATTTTGGTTAAAATAGAATATAATTGAATGTTTGCCTTGAGAAACGTGATGCGAAATCCATCCATTGACAACAAAAGCTTATTTATAGTCACTCATGGCTTCGGAAGCCTTATTACTCGCTTTAAATGCTTTTATAGTCTCAATGTTGATTTTAAGTTGAATTTTCTTACATTTTTCATTAAAACAGATTATAATTGAATGTTTGCCTCGGAAAACATGAGGCGAAAGCTATCCATCGAGAAAAAAAGTTCATTTATTGTCACTCATGCCTTCAAAAGCGTTATTACTGGCTTTAAGTGGATTTATAATCTCATTATAGATTTTAAGTTGAATTTTCTTATAATTTTGGTGAAAATAGAGTATAATTGAATGTTTACCTCGAGAAACGTGACGCGAAAGCCATCTATTGACAAGAAAAATTTATTTATAGTCACTCATGCCTTCGAAAGCCTTATTACTCGCTTTAAATACTTTTATTGTCTCATTATTGATTTTAAGTTGAATATTCTTATATTTTTGGTTAAGAAAGACTATAATTGAATGTTTACCTCGGGAAACCTGAAGCGAAAGCAATTTATTGACAAGAAAAGTTCATTTATAGTCACTCATTCCTTTGAAAATGTTATTATTGGTTTTAAATGGATTTATAATCTCATTATTGATTTTAAGTTCAATTTTCTTACAATTTTAGTTAAAACAGAATATAATTGAATGTTTACCTCGAGAAACGTGATGCGAAAGCCATCCATTGACAACAAAATTTTATTTACAGTCACTCATGCGTTCGGAAGCCTTATTACTTGCTTTAAATACTTTTATAGTCTCATTATTGATTTTAAGTTGAATATTCTTAAATTTTTTGTTAACAAAGATTATAATTGAATGTTTGCCTCGGGAAACGTGAAGCGAAAGCCATCTATTGACAAGAAAAGTTCATTTATAGTCACTCATTCCTTTGAAAACGTTGTTATTGGTTTTAAATGGATTTATAATCTCATTATTGATTTTAAGTTGAATTTTCTTATAATTTTGGTTAAAATAGAATATAATTGAATGTTTGCCTTGAGAAACGTGATGCGAAATCCATCCATTGACAACAAAAGCTTATTTATAGTCACTCATGCCTTCGGAAGCTTTATTACTCGCTTTAAATGCTTTTATAGTCTCAATATTGATTTTAAGTTGAATTTTCTTACATTTTTCATTAAAACAGATTATAATTGAATGTTTGCCTCAGAAAACATGAGGCGAAAGCTATCCATCGAGAAAAAAAGTTCATTTATTGTCACTTATGCCTTCAAAAGCGTTATTACTGGCATTAAGTGGATTTATAATCTCATTATAGATTTTAAGTTGAATTTTCCTATAATTTTGGTGAAAATAGAGTATAATTGAATGTTTGCTTTGAGAAACGTGATGCGAAAGCCATCCATTGATAACAAAAGTTTATTTATAGTCACTCATGCGTTCGGAAGCCTTATTACTCGCTTTAAATACTTTTATAGTCTCATTATTGATTTTAAGTTGAATATTCTTAAATTTTTTGTTAACAAAGATTATAATTGAATGTTTGCCTCGGGAAACGTTAAGCGAAAGCCATCTATTGACAAGAAAAGTTCATTTATAGTCACTCATTCCCTTGAAAACGTTATTATTGGTTTTAAATGGATTTATAATCTCATTATTGATTTTAAGTTGAATTTTCTTATAATTTTGGTGAAAATAGAGTATAATTGAATGTTTGCCTCGAGAAACGTGATGCGAAAGCCATCCATTGATAACAAAAGCTTATTTATAGTCACTCATGCGTTCGGAAGCCTTATTACTCGCTTGAAATACTTTTATAGTCTCATTATTGATTTTAAGTTGAATATTCTTAAATTTTTTGCTAACAAAGATTATAATTGAATGTTTGCCTCGGGAAACGTGAAGCGAAAGGCATCTATTGACAAGAAAAGTTCATTTATAGTCACTCATTCCCTTGAAAACGTTATTATTGGTTTTAAATAGATTTATAATCTCATTATTGATTTTAAGTTGAATTTTCTTATAATTTTTGTGAAAATAGTGTATAATTGAATGTTTGCCTCGAGAAACGTGATGCGAAAACCATCCATTGATAACAAAAGTTTATTTATAGTCACTCATGCGTTCGGAAGCCTTATTGCTCGCTTTAAATACTTTTATAGTCTCATTATTGATTTTAAGTTGAATATTCTTAAATTTTTGTTAACAAAGATTATAATTGAATGTTTGCCTCGGGAAACGTGAAGCGAAAGCCATCTATTGACAAGAAAAGTTCATTTATAGTCACTCATTCCTTTGAAAACGTTATTATTGGTTTTAAATGGATTTATAATCTCATTATTGATTTTAAGTTGAATTTTCTTATAATTTTGGTTAAAACAGAATATAATTGAATGTTTACCTTGAGAAACGTGATGCGAAATCCATCCATTGACAACAAAAGCTTATTTATAGTCACTCATGCCTTCGGAAGCCTTATTACTCGCTTTAAATGCTTTTATAGTCTCAATATTGATTTTAAGTTGAATTTTCTTACATTTTTCATTAAAACAGATTATAATTGAATGTTTGCGTCAGAAAACATGAGGCGAAAGCTATCCATCGAGAAAAAAAGTTCATTTATTGTCACTCATGCCTTCAAAAGCGTTATTACTGGCTTTAAGTGGATTTATAATCTCATTATAGATTTTAAGTTGAATTTTCTTATAATTTTGGTGAAAATAGAGTATAATTGAATGTTTACCTCGAGAAACGTGACGCGAAAACCATCTATTGACAAGAAAAATTTATTTATAGTCACTCATGCATTCGGAAGCCTTATTTCTCGCTTTAAATACTTTTATTGTCTCATTATTGATTTTAAGTTGAATATTCTTATATTTTTGGTTAAGAAAGATTATAATTGAATGTTTACCTCGGGAAACCTGAAGCGGAACCCATTTATTGACAAGAAAAGTTCATTTATAGTCACTCATTCCTTTGAAAATGTTATTATTGGTTTTAAATGGATTTATAATCTCATTATTGATTTTAAGTTCAATTTTCTTACAATTTTAGTTAAAACAGAATATAATTGAATGTTTGCCTCGAGAAACGTGATGCGAAAGCCATCCATTGACAACAAAAGTTTATTTATAGTCACTCATGCGTTCGGAAGCCTTATTACTCGCTTTAAATACTTTTATAGTCTCATTATTGATTTTAAGTTGAATATTCTTAAATTTTTTGTTAACAAAGATTATAATTGAATGTTTTCCTCGGGAAACGTGAAGCGAAAGCCATCTATTGACAAGAAAAGTTCATTTATAGTAACTCATTCCCTTGAAAACGTTATTATTGGTTTTAAATGGATTTATAATCTCATTATTGATTTTAAGTTGAATTTTCTTATAATTTTGGTGAAAATAGAGTATAATTGAATGTTTGCCTCGAGAAACGTGATGCGAAAGCCATCCATTGATAACAAAAGCTTATTTATAGTCACTCATGCGTTCGGAAGCCTTATTACTCGCTTGAAATACTTTTATAGTCTCATTATTGATTTTAAGTTGAATATTCTTAAATTTTTTGTTAACAAAGATTATAATTGAATGTTTGCCTCGGGAAACGTGAAGCGAAAGCCATCTATTGACAAGAAAAGTTCATTTATAGTCACTCATTCCCTTGAAAACGTTATTATTGGTTTTAAATAGATTTATAATCTCATTATTGATTTTAAGTTGAATTTTCTTATAATTTTTGTGAAAATAGTGTATAATTGAATGTTTGCCTCGAGAAACGTGATGCGAAAACCATCCATTGATAACAAAAGTTTATTTATAGTCACTCATGCGTTCGGAAGCCTTATTGCTCGCTTTAAATACTTTTATAGTCTCATTATTGATTTTAAGTTGAATATTCTTAAATTTTTGTTAACAAAGATTATAATTGAATGTTTGCCTCGGGAAACGTGAAGCGAAAGCCATCTATTGACAAGAAAAGTTCATTTATAGTCACTCATTCCTTTGAAAACGTTATTATTGGTTTTAAATGGATTTATAATCTCATTATTGATTTTAAGTTGAATTTTCTTATAATTTTGGTTAAAACAGAATATAATTGAATGTTTGCCTTGAGAAACGTGATGCGAAATCCATCCATTGATAACAAAAGCTTATTTATAGTCACTCATGCCTTCGGAAGCCTTATTGCTCGCTTTAAATGCTTTTATAGTCTCAATATTGATTTTAAGTTGAATTTTCTTACATTTTTCATTAAAACAGATTATAATTGAATGTTTGCCTCAGAAAACATGAGGCGAAAGCTATCCATCGAGAAAAAAAGTTCATTTATTGTCACTCATGCCTTCAAAAGCGTTATTACTGGCTTTAAGTGGATTTATAATCTCATTATAGATTTTAAGTTGAATTTTCTTATAATTTTGGTGAAAATAGAGTATAATTGAATGTTTACCTCGAGAAACGTGACGCGAAAGCCATCTATTGACAAGAAAAATTTATTTATAGTCACTCATGCCTTCGGAAGCCTTATTACTCGCTTTAAATACTTTTATTGTCTCATTATTGATTTTAAGTTGAATATTCTTATATTTTTGGTTAAGAAAGACTATAATTGAATGTTTACCTCGGGAAACCTGAAGCGAAACCCATTTATTGACAAGAAAAGTTGATTTATAGTCACTCATTCCTTTGAAAATGTTATTATTGGTTTTAAATGGATTTATAATCTCATTATTGATTTTAAGTTCAATTTTCTTACAATTTTAGTTAAAACAGAATATAATTGAATGTTTGCCTCAAGAAACCTGATGCGAAAGCCATCCATTGACAACAAAAGTTTATTTACAGTCACTCATGAGTTCGGAAGCCTTATTACTTGCTTTAAATACTTTTATAGTCTCATTATTGATTTTAAGTTGAATATTCTTAAATTTTTTGTTAACAAAGATTATAATTGAATGTTTGTCTCGGGAAACGTGAAGCGAAAGCCATCTATTGACAAGAAAAGTTCATTTATAGTCACTCATTCCTTTGAAAAAGTTGTTATTGGTTTTAAATGGATTTATAATCTCATTATTGATTTTAAGTTGAATTTTCTTATAATTTTGGTTAAAATAGAATATAATTGAATGTTTGCCTTGAGAAACGTGATGCGAAATCCATCCATTGACAACAAAAGCTTATTTATAGTCACTCATGGCTTCGGAAGCCTTATTACTCGCTTTAAATGCTTTTATAGTCTCAATGTTGATTTTAAGTTGAATTTTCTTACATTTTTCATTAAAACAGATTATAATTGAATGTTTGCGTCAGAAAACATGAGGCGAAAGCTATCCATCGAGAAAAAAAGTTCATTTATTGTCACTCATGCCTTCAAAAGCGTTATTACTGGCTTTAAGTGGATTTATAATCTCATTATAGATTTTAAGTTGAATTTTCTTATAATTTTGGTGAAAATAGAGTATAATTGAATGTTTACCTCGAGAAACGTAACGCGAAAGCCATCTATTGACAAGAAAAATTTATTTATAGTCACTCATGCCTTCGAAAGCCTTATTACTCGCTTTAAATACTTTTATTGTCTCATTATTGATTTTAAGTTGAATATTCTTATATTTTTGGTTAAGAAAGACTATAATTGAATGTTTACCTCGGGAAACCTGAAGCGAAAGCAATTTATTGACAAGAAAAGTTCATTTATAGTCACTCATTCCTTTGAAAATGTTATTATTGGTTTTAAATGGATTTATAATCTCATTATTGATTTTAAGTTCAATTTTCTTACAATTTTAGTTAAAACAGAATATAATTGAATGTTTACCTCGAGAAACGTGATGCGAAAGCCATCCATTGACAACAAAATTTTATTTACAGTCACTCATGCGTTCGGAAGCCTTATTACTTGCTTTAAATACTTTTATAGTCTCATTATTGATTTTAAGTTGAATATTCTTAAATTTTTTGTTAACAAAGATTATAATTGAATGTTTGCCTCGGGAAACGTGAAGCGAAAGCCATCTATTGACAAGAAAAGTTTATTTATAGTCACTCATTCCTTTGAAAACGTTGTTATTGGTTTTAAATGGATTTATAATCTCATTATTGATTTTAAGTTGAATTTTCTTATAATTTTGGTTAAAATAGAATATAATTGAATGTTTGCCTTGAGAAACGTGATGCGAAATCCATCCATTGGCAACAAAAGCTTATTTATAGTCACTCATGCCTTCGGAAGCTTTATTACTCGCTTTAAATGCTTTTATAGTCTCAATATTGATTTTAAGTTGAATTTTCTTACATTTTTCATTAAAACAGATTATAATTGAATGTTTGCCTCAGAAAACATGAGGCGAAAGCTATCCATCGAGAAAAAAAGTTCATTTATTGTCACTCATGCCTTCAAAAGCGTTATTACTGGCTTTAAGTGGATTTATAATCTCATTATAGATTTTAAGTTGAATTTTCCTATAATTTTGGTGAAAATAGAGTATAATTGAATGTTTGCTTCGAGAAACGTGATGCGAAAGCCATCCATTGATAACAAAAGTTTATTTATAGTCACTCATGCGTTCGGAAGCCTTATTACTCGCTTTAAATACTTTTATAGTCTCATTATTGATTTTAAGTTGAATATTCTTAAATTTTTTGTTAACAAAGATTATAATTGAATGTTTGCCTCGGGAAACGTTAAGCGAAAGCCATCTATTGACAAGAAAAGTTCATTTATAGTCACTCATTCCCTTGAAAACATTATTATTGGTTTTAAATGGATTTAGAATCTCATTATTGATTTTAAGTTGAATTTTCTTATAATTTTGGTTAAAACAGAATATAATTGAATGTTTTCCTTGAGAAACGTGATGCGAAATCCATCCATTGACAACAAAAGCTTATTTATAGTCACTCATGCCTTCGGAAGCCTTATTACTCGCTTTAAATGCTTTTATAGTCTCAATATTGATTTTAAGTTGAATTTTCTTACATTTTTCATTAAAACAGATTATAATTGAATGTTTGCCTCAGAAAACATGAGGCGAAAGCTATCCATCGAGAAAAAAAGTTCATTTATTGTCACTCATGCCTTCAAAAGCGTTATTACTGGCTTTAAGTGGATTTATAATCTCATTATAGATTTTAAGTTGAATTTTCCTATAATTTTGGTGAAAATAGAGTATAATTGAATGTTTGCTTCGAGAAACGTGATGCGAAAGCCATCCATTGATAACAAAAGTTTATTTATAGTCACTCATGCGTTCGGAAGCCTTATTACTCGCTTTAAATACTTTTATAGTCTCATTATTGATTTTAAGTTGAATATTCTTAAATTTTTGGTTAACAAAGATTATAATTGAATGTTTGCCTCGGGAAACGTGAAGCGAAAGCCATCTATTGACAAGAAAAGTTCATTTATAGTCACTCATTCCCTTGAATACGTTATTATTGGTTTTAAATGGATTTATAACTCATTATTGATTTTAAGTTCAATTTTCTTATAATTTTAGTTAAAACAGAATATAATTGAATGTTTACCTCGAGAAACGTGATGCGAAATCCATCCATTCACAACAAAAGCTTATTTATAGTCACTCATGCCTTCGGAAGCCTTATTACTCGCTTTAAATGCTTTTATAGTTTCAATATTGATTTTAAGTTGAATTTTCTTACATTTTTCATTAAAACAGATTATAATTGAATGTTTGCCTTAGAAAACATGAGGCGAAAGCTATCCATTGAGAAAAAAAAGTTCATTTATTGTCACTCATGCCTTCAAAAGCGTTATTACTGGCTTTAAGTGGATTTATAATCTCATTATAGATTTTAAGTTGAATTTTCTTATAATTTTGGTGAAAATAGAGTATAATTGAATGTTTACCTCGAGAAACGTGACGCGAAAGCCATCTATTGACAAGAAAAATTTATTTATAGTCACTCATGCCTTCGAAAGCCTTATTACTCGCTTTAAATACTTTTATTGTCTCATTATTGAGTTTAAGTTGAATATTCTTATATTTTTGGTTAAGAAAGACTATAATTGAAGGTTTACCTCGAGAAACCTGAAGCGAAAGCCATTTATTGACAAGAAAAGTTCATTTATAGTCACTCATTCCTTTGAAAATGTTATTATTGGTTTTAAATGGATTTATAACTCATTATTGATTTTAAGTTCAATTTTCTTATAATTTTAGTTAAAACAGAATATAATTGAATGTTTGCCTCGAGAAACGTGATGCGAAAGCCATCCATTGACAACAAAAGTTTATTTATAGTGACTCATGCCTTCGGAAGCCTTATTACTCGCTTTAAATACTTTTATAGTCTCATTATTTATTTTAAGTTGAATATTCTTAAATTTTTTGTTAACAAAGATTGTAATTCAATGTTTGCCTCGGGAAACGTGAAGCGAAACCCATTTATTGACAAGAAAAGTTCATTTATAGTCACTCATTCCCTTGAAAACGTTATTATTGGTTTTAAATGGATTTATAATCTCATTATTGATTTTAAGTTAAATTTTCTTATAATTTTGGTGAAAATAGAGTATAATTGAATGTTTGCCTCGAGAAACGTGATGCGAAAGCCATCCATTGACAACAAAAGTTTATTTATAGTCACTCATGCGTTCGGAAGCCTTATTACTCGCTTTAAATACTTTTATAGTCTCATTATTGATTTTAAGTTGAATATTCTTAAATTTGTTGTTAACAAAGATTATAATTGAATGTTTGCCTCGGGAAACGTGAAGCGAAAGCCATCTATTGACAAGAAAAGTTCATTTATAGTCACTCATTTTTTTGAAAACATTATTATTGGTTTTAAATGGATTTATAATCTCATTATTGATTTTAAGTTGAATTTTCTTATAATTTTGGTGAAAATAGAGTATAATTGAATGTTTGCCTCGAGAAACGTGACGCGAAAGCCATCTATTGACAAGAAAAATTTATTTATAGTCACTCATGCCTTCGGAAGCCTTATTACTCGCTTTAAATACTTTTATTGTCTCATTATTGATTTTAAGTTGAATATTCTTATATTTTTGGTTAAAAAATACTATAATTGAATGTTTACCTCGGGAAACCTGAAGCGAAAGCCATTTATTGACAGGAAAAGTTTATTTATAGTCACTCATTCCTTTGAAAATGTTATTATTGGTTTTAAATGGATTTATAATCTCATTATTGATTTTAAGTTCAATTTTCTTACAATCTTAGTTAAAACAGAATATAATTGAATGCTTGCCTCGAGAAACGTGATGCGAAAGACATCCATTGACAACAAAAGTTTATTTATAGTCACTCATGCGTTCGGAAGCCTTATTACTCGCTTTAAATACTTTTATAGTCTCATTATTGATTTTAAGTTGAATATTCTTAAATTTTTTGTTAACAAAGATTATAATTGAATGTTTGCCTCGGGAAACGTGAAGCGAAAGCCATCTATTGACAAGAAAAGTTCATTTATAGTCACTCATTCCCTTGAAAACGTTATTATTGGTTTTAAATGGATTTATAATCTCATTATTGATTTTAAGTTGAATTTTCTTATAATTTTGGTGAAAATAGAGTATAATTGAATGTTTGCCTCGAGAAACGTGATGCGAAAGCCATCCATTGATAACAAAAGTTTATTTATAGTCACTCATGCGTTCGGAAGCCTTATTACTCGCTTTAAATACTTTTATAGTCTCATTATTGATTTTAAGTTGAATATTCTTAAATTTTTTGTTAACAAAGATTTTAATTGAATGTTTGCCTCGGGAAACGTGAAGCAAAAGCCATCTATTGACAAGAAAAGTTCATTTATAGTCACTCATTCCTTTGAAAACGTTATTATTGGTTTTAAATGGATTTATAATCTCATTATTGATTTTAAGTTGAATTTTCTTATAATTTTGGTTAAAACAGAATATAATTGAATGTTTGCCTTGAGAAACGTGATGCGAAATCTATCCATTGACAACAAAAGCTTATTTATAGTCACTCATGCCTTCGGAAGCCTTATTACTCGCTTTAAATGCTTTTATAGTCTCAATATTGATTTTAAGTTGAATTTTCTTACATTTTTCATTAAAACAGATTATAATTGAATGTTTGCCTCAGAAAACATGAGGCGAAAGCTATCCATCGAGAAAAAAAGCTCATTTATTGTCACTCATGCCTTCAAAAGCGTTATTACTGGCTTTAAGTGGATTTATAATCTCATTATAGATTTTAAGTTGAATTTTCTTATAATTTTTGTGAAAATAGAGTATAATTGAATGTTTGCCTCGAGAAACGTGACGCGAAGCCATCTATTGACAAGAAAAATTTATTTATAGTCACTCATGCGTTCGGAAGCCTTATTACTCGCTTTAAATACTTTTATAGTCTCATTATTGATTTTAAGTTGAATATTCTTAAATTTGTTGTTAACAAAGATTATAATTGAATGTTTGCCTCGGGAAACGTGAAGCGAAAGCCATCTATTGACAAGAAAAGTTCATTTATAGTCACTCATTCCTTTGAAAACATTATTATTGGTTTTAAATGGATTTATAATCTCATTATTGATTTTAAGTTGAATTTTCTTATAATTTTGGTGAAAATAGAGTATAATTGAATGTTTGCCTCGAGAAACGTGACGCGAAAGCCATCTATTGACAAGAAAAATTTATTTATAGTCACTCATGCCTTCGGAAGCCTTATTACTCGCTTTAAATACTTTTATTGTCTCATTATTGATTTTAAGTTGAATATTCTTATATTTTTGGTTAAAAAATACTATAATTGAATGTTTACCTCGGGACACCTGAACCGAAAGCCATTTATTGACAAGAAAAGTTTATTTATAGTCACTCATTCCTTTGAAAATGTTATTATTGGTTTTAAATGGATTTATAATCTCATTATTGATTTTAAGTTCAATTTTCTTACAATTTTAGTTAAAACAGAATATAATTGAATGTTTGCCTCGAGAAACGTGATGCGAAAGCCATTCATTGACAACAAAAGTTTATTTACAGTCACTCATGCGTTCGGAAGCCTTATTACTCGCTTTAAATACTTTTATAGTCTCATTATTGATTTTAAGTTGAATATTCTTAAATTTTTTGTTAACAAAGATTATAATTGAATGTTTGCCTCGGAAAACGTGAAGCGAAAGCCATCTATTAACAAGAAAAGTTCATTTATAGTCACTCATTCCTTTGAAAACGTTATTATTGGTTTTAAATGGATTTATAATCTCATTATTGATTTTAAGTTCAATTTTCTTACAATCTTAGTTAAAACAGAATATAATTGAATGTTTGCCTCGAGAAACGTGATGCGAAAGCCATCCATTGACAACAAAAGTTTATTTATAGTCACTCATGCGTTCAGAAGCCTTATTACTCGCTTTAAATACTTTTATAGTCTCATTATTGATTTTAAGTTGAATATTCTTAAATTTTTTGTTAACAAAGATTATAATTGAATATTTGCCTCGAGAAACGTGAAGCGAAAGCCATCTATTGACAAGAAAAGTTCATTTATAGTCACTCATTCCCTTGAAAACTTTATTATTGGTTTTAAATGGATTTATAATCTCATTATTGATTTTAAGTTGAATTTTCTTATAATGTTGGTGAAAATAGAGTATAATTGAATGTTTGCCTCGAGAAACGTGATGCGAAAGCCATTCATTGATAACAAAAGTTTATTTATAGTCACTCATGCGTTCGGAAGCCTTATTACTCGCTTTAAATACTTTTATAGTCTCATTATTGATTTTAAGTTGAATATTCTTAAATTTTTTGTTAACAAAGATTTTAATTGAATGTTTGTCTCGGGAAACGTGAAGCGAAAGCCATCTATTGACAAGAAAAGTTCATTTATAGTCACTCATTCCTTTGAAAACGTTATTATTGGTTTTAAATGGATTTATAATCTCATTATTGATTTTAAGTTGAATTTTCTTATAATTTTTGTGAAAATAGTGTATAATTGAATGTTTGCCTCGAGAAACGTGATGCGAAAACCATCCATTGACAACAAAAGCTTATTTATAGTCACTCATGCCTTCGGAAGCCTTATTACTCGCTTTAAATGCTTTTATAGTCTCAATATTGATTTTAAGTTGAATTTTCTTACATTTTTCATTAAAACAGATTATAATTGAATGTTTGCCTCAGAAAACATGAGGCGAAAGCTATCCATCGAGAAAAAAAGTTCATTTATTGTCACTCATGCCTTCAAAAGCGTTATTACTGGCTTTAAGTGGATTTATAATCTCATTATAGATTTTAAGTTGAATTTTCCTATAATTTTGGTGAAAATAGAGTATAATTGAATGTTTGCTTCGAGAAACGTGATGCGAAAGCCATCCATTGATAACAAAAGTTTATTTATAGTCACTCATGCGTTCGGAAGCCTTATTACTCGCTTTAAATACTTTTATAGTCTCATTATTGATTTTAAGTTGAATATTCTTAAATTTTTTGTTAACAAAGATTATAATTGAATGTTTGCCTCGGGAAACGTGAAGCGAAAGCCATCTATTGACAAGAAAAGTTCATTTATAGTCACTCATTCCTTTGAAAACGTTGTTATTGGTTTTAAATGGATTTATAATCTCATTATTGATTTTAAGTTGAATTTTCTTATAATTTTGGTTAAAATAGAATATAATTGAATGTTTTCCTTGAGAAACGTGATGCGAAATCCATCCATTGACAACAAAAGCTTATTTATAGTCACTCATGCCTTCGGAAGCCTTATTACTCGCTTTAAATGCTTTTATAGTCTCAATATTGATTTTAAGTTGAATTTTCTTACATTTTTCATTAAAACAGATTATAATTGAATGTTTGCCTCAGAAAACATGAGGCGAAAGCTATCCATCGAGAAAAAAAGTTCATTTATTGTCACTCATGCCTTCAAAAGCGTTATTACTGGCTTTAAGTGGATTTATAATCTCATTATAGATTTTAAGTTGAATTTTCCTATAATTTTGGTGAAAATAGAGTATAATTGAATGTTTGCTTCGAGAAACGTGATGCGAAAGCCATCCATTGATAACAAAAGTTTATTTACAGTCACTCATGCGTTCGGAAGCCTTATTACTCGCTTTAAATACTTTTATAGTCTCATTATTGATTTTAAGTTGAATATTCTTAAATTTTTTGTTAACAAAGATTATAATTGAATGTTTGCCTCGGGAAACGTGAAGCGAAAGCCATCTATTGACAAGAAAAGTTCATTTATAGTCACTCATTCCTTTGAAAGCGTTATTATTGGTTTTAAATGGATTTATAATCACATTATTGATTTTAAGTTGAATTTTCTTATAATTTTGGTTAAAACAGAATAAAATTGAATGTTTGCCTCGAGAAACGTGACGCGAAAGCCATCCATTGACAACAAAAATTTATTTATAGTCACTCATGCCTTTGGAAGCCTTATTACTCGCTTTAAATGCTTTTATTGTCTCAAAATTTATTTTAAGTTGAATTTTCTTACATTTTCATTAAAACAGATTATAATTGAATGTTTGCCTCAGAAAACATGAAGCGAAACCCATCCATTGAGAAGAAAAGTTCATTTATTGTCACTCCTGCCTTCGAAAGCGTTATTACTGGCTTTAAATGTATTTATAATCTCATTATTGATTTTAAGTTGAATTTTCTTATAACTTTGGTTAAAACAGAATATAATTGAATGTTTGCCTCGAGAAACGTGACGCGAAAGCCATCCATTGACAACAAAAGTTTATTTATAGTCACTCATGCCTACGGAAGCCTTATTACTCGCTTTAAATACTTTTATAGACTCCTTATTGATTTTAAGTTCAATATTCTTGCATTTTTTGTTAACAAAGATTGTAATTGAATGTTTGCCTCGGGAAACATGAAGCGAAAGCCATTTATTGACAAGAAAAGTTCATTTATAGTCACTCATTCCTTTGAAAGCTTTATTATTGGTTTTAAATGGATTTATAATCTCATTATTGATTTTAAGTTGAATTTTCTTATAATTTTAGTTAAAACAGAATAAAATTGAATGTTTGCCTCGAGAAACGTGACGCGAAAGCCATCCATTGACAACAAAAGTTTATTTATAGTCACTCATGCCTTCGAAAGCATTATTACTCGCTTTAAATACTTTTATAGTCTCATTATTGATTTTAAGTTGAATATTCTTACATTTTTGGTTAAGAAAGATTATAATTGAATGTTTGGCTCGGGAAACATGAAGCGAAAGCCATTTATTGACAAGAAAAGTTCATTTATAGTTACTCATTCTTTTGAAAGCGTTATTATTGGTTTTAAATGGATTTATAATCGCATTATTGATTTTAAGTTGAATTTTCTTATAATTTTGGTTAAAACAGAATAAAATTGAATGTTTGCCTCGAGAAACGTGACGCGAAAGCCATCCATAGACAACAAAAGTTTATTTATAGTCACTCATGCCTTCGAAAGCCTTATTACTCGCTTTAAATACTTTTATAGTCTCATTATTGATTTCAAGTAGAATATTCTTACATTTTTGGTTAACAAAGATTATAATTGAATGTTTAGCTCGGGAAACATGAAGCGAAAGCCATTTATTGACAAGCAAAGTTCATTTATAGTCACTCATTCCTTTGAAAACGTTATTATTGGTTTTAAATGGATTTATAATCTCATTATTGATTTTAAGTTGAATTTTCTTATAATTTTGGTTAAAATAGAATATAATTGAATGTTTACCTCGAGAAACGTGACGCGAAAGCCATCCATTGACAACAAAAGTTTATTTATAGTCACTCATGCCTTCGGAAGCCTTATTACTCGCTTTAAATGCTTTTATAGTCTCAAAATTGATTTTAAGTTGAATTTTCTTACATTTTTCATTAAAACAGATTATAATTGAATGTTTGCCTCAGAAAACATGAAGGGAAAACCATCCATTGAGAAGAAAAGTTCATTTATTGTCACTCCTGCCTTCGAAAGCGTTATTACTGGCTTTAAATGGATTTATTATCTCATTATTAATTTTAAGTTGAATTTTCTTATAACTTTGGTTAAAACAGAATATAATTGAATGTTTGCCTCGAGAAAGGTGACACGAAAGCCATCCATTGACAACAAAAGTTTATTTATAGTCACTCATGCCTTCGGAAACCTTATTACTCGATTTAAATACTTTTATAGTCTCATTATTGATTTTAAGTTGAATATTCTTACATTTTTTGTTAACAAAGATTATAATTGAATGTTTGCCTCGAGAAACATGAAACGAAAGCCATTTATTGACAAGAAAAGTTTATTTATAGTCACTCATTCCTTCGAAAGCGTTATTACTGGTTTTAAATGGATTTATAATCTTATTATTGATTTTAAGTTGAATTTTCTTATATTTTTGGTTAAAACAGAATATAATTGAATGTTTGCCTCGAGAAACGTGACATAGCCATCCATTGACAACAAAAGTTTATTTATAGTCACTCATGCCTTCGAAAGCCTTATTACTCACTTTAAATACTTTTATGGTCTCATTATTGATTTTAAGTTGAATATTCTTACATTTTTGGTTAAGAAAGATTATAATTGAATGTTTGCCTCGGGAAACATGAAGCGAAAGCCATTTATTGACAAGAAAAGTTCATTTATAGTCACTCATTCCTTTGAAAGCATTATTATTGGTTTTAAATGGATTTAGAATCTCATTATTGATTTTAAGTTGAATTTTCTTATAATTTTGGTTAAAACAGAATATAATTGAATGTTTTCCTTGAGAAACGTGATGCGAAATCCATCCATTGACAACAAAAGCTTATTTATAGTCACTCATGCCTTCGGAAGCCTTATTACTCGCTTTAAATGCTTTTATAGTCTCAATATTGATTTTAAGTTGAATTTTCTTACATTTTTCATTAAAACAGATTATAATTGAATGTTTGCCTCAGAAAACATGAGGCGAAAGCTATCCATCGAGAAAAAAAGTTCATTTATTGTCACTCATGCCTTCAAAAGCGTTATTACTGGCTTTAAGTGGATTTATAATCTCATTATAGATTTTAAGTTGAATTTTCCTATAATTTTGGTGAAAATAGAGTATAATTGAACGTTTGCTTCGAGAAACGTGATGCGAAAGCCATCCATTGATAACAAAAGTTTATTTATAGTCACTCATGCGTTCGGAAGCCTTATTACTCGCTTTAAATACTTTTATAGTCTCATTATTGATTTTAAGTTGAATATTCTTAAATTTTTGGTTAACAAAGATTATAATTGAATGTTTGCCTCGGGAAACGTGAAGCGAAAGCCATCTATTGACAAGAAAAGTTTATTTATAGTCACTCATTCCCTTGAAAACGTTATTATTGGTTTTAAATGGATTTATAACTCATTATTGATTTTAAGTTCAATTTTCTTATAATTTTAGTTAAAACAGAATATAATTGAATGTTTACGTCGAGAAACGTGAAGCGAAATCCATCCATTGACAACAAAAGCTTATTTATAGTCACTCATGCCTTCGGAAGCCTTATTACTCGCTTTAAATGCTTTTATAGTCTCAATATTGATTTTAAGTTGAATTTTCTTACATTTTTCATTAAAACAGATTATAATTGAATGTTTGCCTCAGAAAACATGAGGCGAAAGCTATCCATTGAGAAAAAAAAGTTCATTTATTGTCACTCATGCCTTCAAAAGCGTTATTACTGGCTTTAAGTGGATTTATAATCTCATTATAGATTTTAAGTTGAATTTTCTTATAACTTTGGTTAAAAAAAAATACTTGAATGTTTGCCTCGAGAAACGTGACGCGAAAGCCATCCATTGACAACAAAAGTTTATTTATAGTCACTCATGCCTTCGAAAGCCTTATTACTCGCTTTAAATACTTTTATAGTCTCATTATTGATTTTAAGTTGAATATTCTTACATTTTTGGTTAAGAAAGATTATAATTGAATGTTTGCCTCGGGAAACATGAAGCGAAAGCCATTTATTGACAAGAAAAGTTCATTTGTAGTCACTCATTCCTTTGAAAGCGTTATTATTGGTTTTAAATGGATTTATAATCACATTATTGATTTTAAGTTGAATTTTCTTATAATTTTGGTTAAAATAGAATAAAATTGAATGTTTGCCTCGAGAAACGTGACGCGAAAGCCATCCATTGACAACAAAAATTTATTTATAGTCACTCATGCCTTCGGAAGCCTTATTACTCGCTTTAAATGCTTTTATTGTCTCAAAATTTATTTTAAGTTGAATTTTCTTACATTTTTCATTAAAACAGATTATAATTGAATGTTTGCCTCAGAAAACATGAAGCGAAACCCATCCATTGAGAAGAAAAGTTCATTTATTGTCACTCCTGCCTTCGAAAGCGTTATTACTGGCTTTAAATGTATTTATAATCTCATTATTGATTTTAAGTTGAATTTTCTTATAACTTTGGTTAAAACAGAATATAATTGAATGTTTGCCTCGAGAAACGTGACGCGAAAGCCATCCATTGACAACAAAAGTTTATTTATAGTCAGTCATGCCTACGGAAGCCTTATTACTCGCTTTAAATACTTTTATAGACTCCTTATTGATTTTAAGTTGAATATTCTTGCATTTTTTGTTAACAAAGATTATAATTGAATGTTTGCCTCGGGAAACATGAAGCGAAAGCCATTTATTGACAAGAAAAGTTCATTTATAGTCACTCATTCCTTTGAAAGCTTTATTATTGATTTTAAATGGATTTATAATCTCATTATTGATTTTAAGTTGAATTTTCTTATAATTTTAGTTAAAACAGAATAAAATTGAATGTTTGCCTCGAGAAACGTGACGCGAAAGCCATCCATTGAAAACAAAAGTTTATTTATAGTCACTCATGCCTTCGAAAGCATTATTACTCGCTTTAAATACTTTTATAGTCTCATTATTGATTTTAAGTTGAATATTCTTACATTTTTGGTTAAGAAAGATTATAATTGAATGTTTGGCTCGGGAAACATGAAGCGAAAGCCATTTATTGACAAGAACAGTTCATTTATAGTCACTCATTCTTTTGAAAGCGTTATTATTGGTTTTAAATGGATTTATAATCGCATTATTGATTTTAAGTTGAATTTTCTTATAATTTTGGTTAAAACAGAATAAAATTGAATGTTTGCCTCGAGAAACGTGACGCGAAAGCCATCCATAGACAACAAAAGTTTATTTATAGTCACTCATGCCTTCGAAAGCCTTATTACTCGCTTTAAATACTTTTATAGTCTCATTATTGATTTCAAGTAGAATATTCTTACATTTTTGGTTAACAAAGATTATAATTGAATGTTTAGCTCGGGAAACATGAAGCGAAAGCCATTTATTGACAAGAAAAGTTCATTTATAGTCACTCATTCCTTTGAAAACGTTATTATTGGTTTTAAATGGATTTATAATCTCATTATTGATTTTAAGTTGAATTTTCTTATAATTTTGGTTAAAATAGAATATAATTGAATGTTTACCTCGAGAAACGTGACGCGAAAGCCATCCATTGACAACAAAAGTTTATTTATAGCCACTCATGCCTTCGGAAGCCTTATTACTCGCTTTAAATGCTTTTATAGTCTCAAAATTGATTTTAAGTTGAATTTTCTTACATTTGTCATTAAAACAGATTATAATTGAATGTTTGCCTCAGAAAACATGAAGGGAAAACCATCCATTGAGAAGAAAAGTTCATTTATTGTCACTCCTGCCTTCGAAAGCGTTATTACTGGCTTTAAATGGATTTATTATCTCATTATTAATTTTAAGTTGAATTTTCTTATAACTTTGGTTAAAACAGAATATAATTGAATGTTTGCCTCGAGAAAGGTGACACGAAAGCCATCCATTGACAACAAAAGTTTATTTATAGTCACTCATGCCTTCGGAAACCTTATTACTCGATTTAAATACTTTTATAGTCTCATTATTGATTTTAAGTTGAATATTCTTACATTTTTTGTTAACAAAGATTATAATTGAATGTTTGCCTCGAGAAACATGAAACGAAAGCCATTTATTGACAAGAAAAGTTTATTTATAGTCACTCATTCCTTTGAAAGCGTTATTACTGGTTTTAAATGGATTTATAATCTTATTATTGATTTTAAGTTGAATTTTCTTATATTTTTGGTTAAAACAGAATATAATTGAATGTTTGCCTCGAGAAACGTGACATAGCCATCCATTGACAACAAAAGTTTATTTATAGTCACTCATGCCTTCGAAAGCCTTATTACTCACTTTAAATACTTTTATGGTCTCATTATTGATTTTAAGTTGAATATTCTTACATTTTTGGTTAAGAAAGATTATAATTGAATGTTTGCCTCGGGAAACATGAAGCGAAAGCCATTTATTGACAAGAAAAGTTCATTTATAGTCACTCATTCCTTTGAAAGCATTATTATTGGTTTTAAATGGATTTAGAATCTCATTATTGATTTTAAGTTGAATTTTCTTATAATTTTGGTTAAAACAGAATATAATTGAATGTTTTCCTTGAGAAACGTGATGCGAAATCCATCCATTGACAACAAAAGCTTATTTATAGTCACTCATGCCTTCGGAAGCCTTATTACTCGCTTTAAATGCTTTTATAGTCTCAATATTGATTTTAAGTTGAATTTTCTTACATTTTTCATTAAAACAGATTATAATTGAATGTTTGCCTCAGAAAACATGAGGCGAAAGCTATCCATCGAGAAAAAAAGTTCATTTATTGTCACTCATGCCTTCAAAAGCGTTATTACTGGCTTTAAGTGGATTTATAATCTCATTATAGATTTTAAGTTGAATTTTCCTATAATTTTGGTGAAAATAGAGTATAATTGAACGTTTGCTTCGAGAAACGTGATGCGAAAGCCATCCATTGATAACAAAAGTTTATTTATAGTCACTCATGCGTTCGGAAGCCTTATTACTCGCTTTAAATACTTTTATAGTCTCATTATTGATTTTAAGTTGAATATTCTTAAATTTTTGGTTAACAAAGATTATAATTGAATGTTTGCCTCGGGAAACGTGAAGCGAAAGCCATCTATTGACAAGAAAAGTTTATTTATAGTCACTCATTCCCTTGAAAACGTTATTATTGGTTTTAAATGGATTTATAACTCATTATTGATTTTAAGTTCAATTTTCTTATAATTTTAGTTAAAACAGAATATAATTGAATGTTTACGTCGAGAAACGTGAAGCGAAATCCATCCATTGACAACAAAAGCTTATTTATAGTCACTCATGCCTTCGGAAGCCTTATTACTCGCTTTAAATGCTTTTATAGTCTCAATATTGATTTTAAGTTGAATTTTCTTACATTTTTCATTAAAACAGATTATAATTGAATGTTTGCCTCAGAAAACATGAGGCGAAAGCTATCCATTGAGAAAAAAAAGTTCATTTATTGTCACTCATGCCTTCAAAAGCGTTATTACTGGCTTTAAGTGGATTTATAATCTCATTATAGATTTTAAGTTGAATTTTCTTATAACTTTGGTTAAAAAAAAATACTTGAATGTTTGCCTCGAGAAACGTGACGCGAAAGCCATCCATTGACAACAAAAGTTTATTTATAGTCACTCATGCCTTCGAAAGCCTTATTACTCGCTTTAAATACTTTTATAGTCTCATTATTGATTTTAAGTTGAATATTCTTACATTTTTGGTTAAGAAAGATTATAATTGAATGTTTGCCTCGGGAAACATGAAGCGAAAGCCATTTATTGACAAGAAAAGTTCATTTGTAGTCACTCATTCCTTTGAAAGCGTTATTATTGGTTTTAAATGGATTTATAATCACATTATTGATTTTAAGTTGAATTTTCTTATAATTTTGGTTAAAATAGAATAAAATTGAATGTTTGCCTCGAGAAACGTGACGCGAAAGCCATCCATTGACAACAAAAATTTATTTATAGTCACTCATGCCTTCGGAAGCCTTATTACTCGCTTTAAATGCTTTTATTGTCTCAAAATTTATTTTAAGTTGAATTTTCTTACATTTTTCATTAAAACAGATTATAATTGAATGTTTGCCTCAGAAAACATGAAGCGAAACCCATCCATTGAGAAGAAAAGTTCATTTATTGTCACTCCTGCCTTCGAAAGCGTTATTACTGGCTTTAAATGTATTTATAATCTCATTATTGATTTTAAGTTGAATTTTCTTATAACTTTGGTTAAAACAGAATATAATTGAATGTTTGCCTCGAGAAACGTGACGCGAAAGCCATCCATTGACAACAAAAGTTTATTTATAGTCAGTCATGCCTACGGAAGCCTTATTACTCGCTTTAAATACTTTTATAGACTCCTTATTGATTTTAAGTTGAATATTCTTGCATTTTTTGTTAACAAAGATTATAATTGAATGTTTGCCTCGGGAAACATGAAGCGAAAGCCATTTATTGACAAGAAAAGTTCATTTATAGTCACTCATTCCTTTGAAAGCTTTATTATTGATTTTAAATGGATTTATAATCTCATTATTGATTTTAAGTTGAATTTTCTTATAATTTTAGTTAAAACAGAATAAAATTGAATGTTTGCCTCGAGAAACGTGACGCGAAAGCCATCCATTGAAAACAAAAGTTTATTTATAGTCACTCATGCCTTCGAAAGCATTATTACTCGCTTTAAATACTTTTATAGTCTCATTATTGATTTTAAGTTGAATATTCTTACATTTTTGGTTAAGAAAGATTATAATTGAATGTTTGGCTCGGGAAACATGAAGCGAAAGCCATTTATTGACAAGAACAGTTCATTTATAGTCACTCATTCTTTTGAAAGCGTTATTATTGGTTTTAAATGGATTTATAATCGCATTATTGATTTTAAGTTGAATTTTCTTATAATTTTGGTTAAAACAGAATAAAATTGAATGTTTGCCTCGAGAAACGTGACGCGAAAGCCATCCATAGACAACAAAAGTTTATTTATAGTCACTCATGCCTTCGAAAGCCTTATTACTCGCTTTAAATACTTTTATAGTCTCATTATTGATTTCAAGTAGAATATTCTTACATTTTTGGTTAACAAAGATTATAATTGAATGTTTAGCTCGGGAAACATGAAGCGAAAGCCATTTATTGACAAGAAAAGTTCATTTATAGTCACTCATTCCTTTGAAAACGTTATTATTGGTTTTAAATGGATTTATAATCTCATTATTGATTTTAAGTTGAATTTTCTTATAATTTTGGTTAAAATAGAATATAATTGAATGTTTACCTCGAGAAACGTGACGCGAAAGCCATCCATTGACAACAAAAGTTTATTTATAGCCACTCATGCCTTCGGAAGCCTTATTACTCGCTTTAAATGCTTTTATAGTCTCAAAATTGATTTTAAGTTGAATTTTCTTACATTTGTCATTAAAACAGATTATAATTGAATGTTTGCCTCAGAAAACATGAAGGGAAAACCATCCATTGAGAAGAAAAGTTCATTTATTGTCACTCCTGCCTTCGAAAGCGTTATTACTGGCTTTAAATGGATTTATTATCTCATTATTAATTTTAAGTTGAATTTTCTTATAACTTTGGTTAAAACAGAATATAATTGAATGTTTGCCTCGAGAAAGGTGACACGAAAGCCATCCATTGACAACAAAAGTTTATTTATAGTCACTCATGCCTTCGGAAACCTTATTACTCGATTTAAATACTTTTATAGTCTCATTATTGATTTTAAGTTGAATATTCTTACATTTTTTGTTAACAAAGATTATAATTGAATGTTTGCCTCGAGAAACATGAAACGAAAGCCATTTATTGACAAGAAAAGTTTATTTATAGTCACTCATTCCTTTGAAAGCGTTATTACTGGTTTTAAATGGATTTATAATCTTATTATTGATTTTAAGTTGAATTTTCTTATATTTTTGGTTAAAACAGAATATAATTGAATGTTTGCCTCGAGAAACGTGACATAGCCATCCATTGACAACAAAAGTTTATTTATAGTCACTCATGCCTTCGAAAGCCTTATTACTCACTTTAAATACTTTTATGGTCTCATTATTGATTTTAAGTTGAATATTCTTACATTTTTGGTTAAGAAAGATTATAATTGAATGTTTGCCTCGGGAAACATGAAGCGAAAGCCATTTATTGACAAGAAAAGTTCATTTATAGTCACTCATTCCTTTGAAAGCGTTATTATTGGTTTTAAATGGATTTAGAATCTCATTATTGATTTTAAGTTGAATTTTCTTATAATTTTGGTTAAAACAGAATATAATTGAATGTTTTCCTTGAGAAACGTGATGCGAAATCCATCCATTGACAACAAAAGCTTATTTATAGTCACTCATGCCTTCGGAAGCCTTATTACTCGCTTTAAATGCTTTTATAGTCTCAATATTGATTTTAAGTTGAATTTTCTTACATTTTTCATTAAAACAGATTATAATTGAATGTTTGCCTCAGAAAACATGAGGCGAAAGCTATCCATCGAGAAAAAAAGTTCATTTATTGTCACTCATGCCTTCAAAAGCGTTATTACTGGCTTTAAGTGGATTTATAATCTCATTATAGATTTTAAGTTGAATTTTCCTATAATTTTGGTGAAAATAGAGTATAATTGAACGTTTGCTTCGAGAAACGTGATGCGAAAGCCATCCATTGATAACAAAAGTTTATTTATAGTCACTCATGCGTTCGGAAGCCTTATTACTCGCTTTAAATACTTTTATAGTCTCATTATTGATTTTAAGTTGAATATTCTTAAATTTTTGGTTAACAAAGATTATAATTGAATGTTTGCCTCGGGAAACGTGAAGCGAAAGCCATCTATTGACAAGAAAAGTTCATTTATAGTCACTCATTCCCTTGAAAACGTTATTATTGGTTTTAAATGGATTTATAACTCATTATTGATTTTAAGTTCAATTTTCTTATAATTTTAGTTAAAACAGAATATAATTGAATGTTTACGTCGAGAAACGTGAAGCGAAATCCATCCATTGACAACAAAAGCTTATTTATAGTCACTCATGCCTTCGGAAGCCTTATTACTCGCTTTAAATGCTTTTATAGTCTCAATATTGATTTTAAGTTGAATTTTCTTACAGTTTTCATTAAAACAGATTATAATTGAATGTTTGCCTCAGAAAACATGAGGCGAAAGCTATCCATTGAGAAAAAAAAGTTCATTTATTGTCACTCATGCCTTCAAAAGCGTTATTACTGGCTTTAAGTGGATTTATAATCTCATTATAGATTTTAAGTTGAATTTTCTTATAACTTTGGTTAAAAAAAAATACTTGAATGTTTGCCTCGAGAAACGTGACGCGAAAGCCATCCATTGACAACAAAAGTTTATTTATAGTCACTCATGCCTTCGAAAGCCTTATTACTCGCTTTAAATACTTTTATAGTCTCATTATTGATTTTAAGTTGAATATTCTTACATTTTTGGTTAACAAAGATTATAATTGAACGTTTAGCTCGGGAAACATGAAGCGAAAGCCATTTATTGACAAGAAAAGTTCATTTATAGTCACTCATTCCTTTGAAAACGTTATTATTGGTTTTAAATGGATTTATAATCTCATTATTGATTTTAAGTTGAATTTTCTTATATTTTTGGTTAAAACAGAATATAATTGAATGTTTGCCTCGAGAAACGTGACATAGCCATCCATTGACAACAAAAGTTTATTTATAGTCACTCATGCCTTCGAAAGCCTTATTACTCACTTTAAATACTTTTATGGTCTCATTATTGATTTTAAGTTGAATATTCTTACATTTTTGGTTAAGAAAGATTATAATTGAATGTTTGCCTCGGGAAACATGAAGCGAAAGCCATTTATTGACAAGAAAAGTTCATTTATAGTCACTCATTCCTTTGAAAGCGTTATTATTGGTTTTAAATGGATTTATAATCACATTATTGATTTTAAGTTGAATTTTCTTATAATTTTGGTTAAAACAAAATATAATTAAATGTTTGCCTCGAGAAACGTGACGCGAAAGGCATACATTGACATCAAAAGTTTATTTATAGTCACTCATGCCTTCGGAAGACTTATTACTCTCTTTAAATACTTTAATAGTCTCATTATTGATTTAAAGTTGAATATTCTTACATTTTTGGTTAAGAAAGATTATAATTGAATGTTTGCCTCGGTAAACGTGAAGCGAAAGCCATTTATTGACAAGAAAAGTTCATTTATAGTCACTCATTCCTTTGAAAGCGTTATTACTGGTTTTAAATGGATTTATAATCTCATTATTGATTTTAAGTTGAATTTTCTTATAATTTTGGTTAACACAGAATATAATTGAATGTTTGCCTTGAGAAACGTGACGCGAAAGCCATCCATTGACAACAAAAGTTTATTTATAGTCACTCATGCCTTCGGAAGCCTTATTACTCGCTTTAAATACTTTTATAGTCTCATTATTGATTTTAAGTTGAATATTCTTACATTTTTTGTTAACAAAGATTATAATTGAATGTTTGTTGCGGGAAACATGAAGCGAAAACCATTTATTGACAAGAAAACTTCATTTATAGTCACTCATTCCTTTGAAAGCGTTATTATTGGTTTTAAATGGATTTATAATCTCATTATTGATTTTAAGTTGAATTTTCTTATAATTTTGGTTAAAACAGAATATAATTGAATGTTTGCCTCGAGAAACGTGATGCGAAAGCCATCGATTGATAACAAAAGTTTATTTATAGTCACTCATGCCTTCGAAAGCCTTATTACTCGCTTTAAATGCTTTTATTGTCTCAAAATTGATTTTAAGTTGAGTTTTCTTACATTTTTCATTAAAACAGATTATAATTGAATGTTTGCCTTAGAAAACATGAAGCGAAACCCATCCATTGAGAAGAAAAGTTCATTTATTGTCACTCCTGCCTTCGAAAGCGTTATTACTGGCTTTAAATGGATTTATAATCTCATTATTGATTTTAAGTTGAATTTTCTTATAACTTTGGTTAAGAAAGAATATAATTGAATGTTTGCCTCCAGAAACCTGATGCGAAAGCCATCCATTGACAACAAAAGTTTATTTATAGTCACTCATGCCTTCGAAAGCCTTATTACTCGCTTTAAATACTTTTATAGTCTCATTATTGATTTTAAGTTGAATATTCTTACATTTTTTGTTAACAAAGATTATAATTGAATGTTTGCCTCGGAAAACATGAAGCGAAAGCCATTTATTGACAAGAAAAGTTCATTTATAGTCACTCATTCCTTTGAAAGCGTTATTATTGGTTTTAAATGGATTTATAATCTCATTATTGATTTTAAGTTGAATTTTCTTATAATTTTGGTTAAAAAAAAATACTTGAATGTTTGCCTCGAGAAACGTGACGCGAAAGCCATCCATTGACAACAAAAGTTTATTTATAGTCACTCATGCCTTCGAAAGCCTTATTACTCGCTTTAAATACTTTTATAGTCTCATTATTGATTTTAAGTTGAATACTCTTACATTTTTGGTTAAGAAAGATTATAATTGAATGTTTGTCTCGGGAAACATGAAGCGAAAGCCATTTATTGACAAGAAAAGTTCATTTATAGTCACTCATTCCTTTGAAAGCGTTATTATTGGTTTTAAATGGATTTATAATCGCATTATTGATTTTAAGTTGAATTTTCTTATAATTTTGGTTAAAACAGAATAAAATTGAATGTCTGCCTCGAGAAACGTGACGCGAAAGCCATCCATTGACAACAAAAATTTATTTATAGTCACTCATGCCTTCGGAAGCCTTATTACTCGCTTTAAATGCTTTTATTGTCTCAAAATTTATTTTAAGTTGAATTTTCTTACATTTTTCATTAAAACAGATTATAATTGAATGTTTGCCTCAGAAAACATGAAGCGAAACCCATCCATTGAGAAGAAAAGTTCATTTATTGTCACTCCTGCCTTCGAAAGCGTTATTACTGGCTTTAAATGGATTTATAATCTCATTATTGATTTTAAGTTGAATTTTCTTATAACTTTGGTTAAAACAGAATATAATTGAATGTTTGCCTCGAGAAACGTGACGCGAAAGCCATCCATTGACAACAAAAGTTTATTTATAGTCACTCATGCCTACGGAAGCCTTATTACTCGCTTTAAATACTTTTATAGTCTCCTTATTGATTTTAAGTTGAATATTCTCACATTTTTTGTTAACAAAGATTATAATTGAATGTTTGCCTCGGGAAACATGAAGCGAAAGCCATTTATTGACAAGAAAAGTTCATTTATAGTCACTCATTCCTTTGAAAGCGTTATTATTGGTTTTAAATGGATTTATAATCTCATTATTGATTTTAGGTTAAATTTTCTTATAATTTTGGTTAAAACAGAATAAAATTGAATGTTTGCCTCGAGAAACGTGACGCGAAAGCCATCCATTGACAACAAAAGTTTATTTATAGTCACTCATGCCTTCGAAAGCCTTATTACTCGCTTTAAATACTTTTATAGTCTCATTATTGATTTTAAGTTGAATATTCTTACATTTTTGGTTAACAAAGATTATAATTGAACGTTTAGCTCGGGAAACATGAAGCGAAAGCCATTTATTGACAAGAAAAGTTCATTTATAGTCACTCATTCCTTTGAAAACGTTATTATTGGTTTTAAATGGATTTATAATCTCATTATTGATTTTAAGTTGAATTTTCTTATAATTTTGGTTAAAATAGAATATAATTGAATGTTTACCTCGAGAAACGTCACGCGAAAGCCATCCATTGACAACAAAAGTTTATTTATAATCACTCATGCCTTCGGAAGCCTTATTACTCGCTTTAAATGCTTTTATAGTCTCAAAATTGATTTTAAGTTGAATTTTCTTACATTTTTCATTAAAACAGATTATAATTGAATGTTTGCCTCAGAAAACATGAAAGGAAAACCATCCATTGAGAAGAAAAGTTCATTTATTGTCACTCCTGCCTTCGAAAGCGTTATTATTGGTTTTAAATGGATTTATAATCGCATTATTGATTTTAAATTGAATTTTCTTATAATTTTGGTTAAAACAGAATTTAATTGAATGTTTACCTCGAGAAACGTGACGCGAAAGCCATCCATTGACAGCAAAAGTTTATTTTTAGTCACTCATGCCTTCGAAAGCCTTATTACTCGCTTTAAATACTTTTATAGTCTCATTATTGATTTTAAGTTGAATATTCTTACATTTTTTGTTAACAAAGATTATAATTGAATGTTTGCCTCGGGAAACATGAAGCGAAAGCCATTTATTGACAAGAAAAGTTCATTTATAGTCACTCATTCCTTTGAAAGCGTTATTATTGGTTTTAAATGGATTTATAATCTCATTATTGATTTTAAGTTTAATTTTCTTATAATTTTGGTTAAAATAGAATATAATTGAATGTTTACCACGAGAAACGTGATGCGAAAGCCATCCATTGACAACAAAAGTTCATTTATAGTCACTCATGCCTTCGGAAACGTTATTACTCGCTTTAAATACTATTATAGTCTCATTATTGATTTTAAGTTGAATATTCTTACATTTTTCATTAAAACAGATTATAATTGAATGTTTGCCTCAGAAAACATGAAGCGAAACCCATCCATTGAGAAGAAAAGTTCATTTATAGTCACTCATTCCTTTGAAAGCGTTATTACTGGCTTTAAATGGATTTATTATCTCATTATTAATTTAAAGTTGAATTTTCTTATAACTTTGGTTAAAACAGAATATAATTGAATGTTTGCCTCGAGAAACGTGACGCGAAAGCCATCCATTGACAACAAAAGTTCATTTATAGTCACTCATGCCTTCGGAAACGTTATTACTCGCTTTAAATACTTTTATAGTCTCATTATTGATTTTAAGTTGAATATTCTTACATTTTTTGTTAACAAAGATTATAATTGAATGTTTGCCTCGAGAACCATGAAACGAAAGCCATTTATTGACAAGAAAAGTTTATTTATAGTCACTCATTCCTTTGAAAGCGTTATTATTGGTTTTAAATGGATTTATAATCGCATTATTGATTTTAAGTTGAATTTTCTTATAATTTTGGTTAAAACAGAATTTAATTGAATGTTTACCTCGAGAAACGAGACGCGAAAGCCATCCATAGACAACAAAAGTTTATTTATAGTCACTCATGCCTTCGAAAGCCTTATTACTCGCTTTAAATACTTTTATAGTCTCATTATTGATTTTAAGTTGAATATTCTTACATTTTTGGTTAAGAAAGATTATAATTGAATTTTTGCCTCGAGAAACATGAAGCGAAAGCCATTTATTGACAAGAAAAGTTCATTTATAGTCACTCATTCCTTTGAAAGCGTTATTATTGGTTTTAAATGGATTTATAATCTCATTATTGATTTTAAGTTGAATTTTCTTATATATTTGGTTAAAACAGAATAAAATTGAATCTTTGCCTCGAGAAACGTAACGCGAAAGCCATCCATTGACAACAAAAGTTCATTTATAGTCACTCATGCCTTCGAAAGCCTTATTACTCGCTTTAAATACTTTTATAGTCTCATTATTGATTTAAGTTGAATATTCTTACATTTTTTGTTAACAAAGCTTATAATTGAATGTTTGCCTCGGGAAACATGAAGCGAAAGCCATTTATTGACAAGAAAAGTTCATTTATAGTCACTCATTCCTTTGAAAGCGTTATTATTGGTTTTAAATGGATTTATAATCTCATTATTGATTTTAAGTTGAATTTTCTTATAATTTTGGTTAAAATAGAATATAATTGAATGTTTACCTCGAGAAACGTGATGCGAAAGCCATCCATTGACAACAAAAGTTTATTTATAGTCACTCATGCCTTCGGAAGCCTTATTACTCGCTTTAAATGCTTTTATAGTCTCAAAATTGATTTTAAGTAGAATTTTCTTACATTTTTCATTAAAACAGATTATAATTGAATGTTTGCCTCAGAAAACATGAAGGGAAAACCATCCACTGAGAAGAAAAGTTCATTTATTGTCACTCCTGCCTTCGAAAGCGTTATTACTGGCTTTAAATGGATTTATTAACTCATTATTAATTTTAAGTTGAATTTTCTTATAACTTTGGTTAAAACAGAATATAATTGAATGTTTGCCTCGAGAAACGTGACGCGAAAGCCATCCATTGACAACAAAAGTTTATTTATAGTCACTCATGCCTTCGGAAACCTGATTACTCGCTTTAAATACTTTTATAATCTCATTATTGATTTTAAGTTGAATATTCTTACATTTTTTGTTAACAAAGATTATAATTGAATGTTTGCCTCGAGAAACATGAAACGAAAGCCATTTATTGACAAGAAAAGTTCATTTATAGTCACTCATTCCTTTGAAAGCGTTATTACTGGTTTTAAATGGATTTATAATCTTATTATTGATTTTAAGTTGAATTTTCTTATAATTTTGGTTAAAACAGAATATAATTGAATGTTTGCCTCCAGAAACGTGACATAGCCATCCATTGACAACAAAAGTTTATTTATAGTCACTCATGCCTTCGAAAGCCTTATTACTCACTTTAAATACTTTTATAGTCTCATTAGTGATTTTAAGTTGAATATTCTTACATTTTTGGTTAAGAAAGATTATAATTGAATGTTTGCCTCGGGAAACATGAAGCGAAAGCCATTTATTGACAAGAAAAGTTCATTTATAGTCACTCATTCCTTTGAAAGCGTTATTATTGGTTTTAAATGGATTTATAATCGCATTATTGATTTTAAGTTGAATTTTCTTATAATTTTGGTTAAAACAGAATAAAATTGAATGTTTGCCTCGAGAAACGTGACGCGAAAGCCATCCATTGACAACAAAAGTTTATTTATAGTCACTCATGCCTTCGAAAGCCTTATTACTCGCTTTAAATACTTTTATAGTCTCATTATTGATTTTAAGTTGAATATTCTTACATTTTTGGTTAACAAAGATTATAATTGAATGTTTAGCTCGGGAAACATGAAGCGAAAGCCATTTATTGACAAGAAAAGTTCATTTATAGTCACTCATTCCTTTGAAAACGTTATTATTGGTTTTAAATAGATTTATAATCTCATTATTGATTTTAAGTTGAATTTTCTTATAATTTTGGTTAAAATAGAATATAATTGAATGTTTACCTCGAGAAACGTGATGCGAAAGCCATCCATTGACAACAAAAGTTTATTTATAGTCACTCATGCCTTCGGAAGCCTTATTACTCGCTTTAAATGCTTTTATAGTCTCAAAATTGATTTTAAGTAGAATTTTCTTACATTTTTCATTAAAACAGATTATAATTGAATGTTTGCCTCAGAAAACATGAAGGGAAAACCATCCACTGAGAAGAAAAGTTCATTTATTGTCACTCCTGCCTTCGAAAGCGTTATTACTGGCTTTAAATGGATTTATTAACTCATTATTAATTTTAAGTTGAATTTTCTTATAACTTTGGTTAAAACAGAATATAATTGAATGTTTGCCTCGAGAAACGTGACGCGAAAGCCATCCATTGACAACAAAAGTTTATTTATAGTCACTCATGCCTTCGGAAACCTGATTACTCGCTTTAAATACTTTTATAGTCTCATTATTGATTTTAAGTTGAATATTCTTACATTTTTTGTTAACAAAGATTATAATTGAATGTTTGCCTCGAGAAACATGAAACGAAAGCCATTTATTGACAAGAAAAGTTCATTTATAGTCACTCATTCCTTTGAAAGCGTTATTACTGGTTTTAAATGGATTTATAATCTTATTATTGATTTTAAGTTGAATTTTCTTATAATTTTGGTTAAAACAGAATATAATTGAATGTTTGCCTCCAGAAACGTGACATAGCCATCCATTGACAACAAAAGTTTATTTATAGTCACTCATGCCTTCGAAAGCCTTATTACTCACTTTAAATACTTTTATAGTCTCATTAGTGATTTTAAGTTGAATATTCTTACATTTTTGGTTAAGAAAGATTATAATTGAATGTTTGCCTCGGGAAACATGAAGCGAAAGCCATTTATTGACAAGAAAAGTTCATTTATAGTCACTCATTCCTTTGAAAGCGTTATTATTGGTTTTAAATGGATTTATAATCGCATTATTGATTTTAAGTTGAATTTTCTTATAATTTTGGTTAAAACAGAATAAAATTGAATGTTTACCTCGAGAAACGTGACGCGAAAGCCATCCATTGACAACAAAAATTTATTTATAGTCACTCATGCCTTCGGAAGCCTTATTACTCGCTTTAAATGCTTTTATTGTCTCAAAATTTATTTTAAGTTGAATTTTCTTACATTTTTCATTAAAACAGATTATAATTGAATGTTTGCCTCAGAAAACATGAAGCGAAACCCATCCATTGAGAAGAAAAGTTCATTTATTGTCACTCCTGCCTTCGAAAGCGTTATTACTGGCTTTAAATGGATTTATAATCTCATTATTGATTTTAAGTTGAATTTTCTTATAACTTTGGTTAAAACAGAATATAATTTAATGTTTGCCTCGAGAAACGTGACGCGAAAGCCATCCATTGACAACAAAAGTTTATTTATAGTCACTCATGCCTACGGAAGCCTTATTACTCGCTTTAAATACTTTTATAGTCTCCTTATTGATTTTAAGTTGAATATTCTTACATTTTTTGTTAACAAAGATTATAATTGAATGTTTGCCTCGGGAAACATGAAGCGAAAGCCATTTATTGACAAGAAAAGTTCATTTATAGTCACTCATTCCTTTGAAAGCATTATTATTGGTTTTAAATGGATTTATAATCTCATTATTGATTTTAAGTTGAATTTTCTTATAATTTTGGTTAAAACAGAATAAAATTGAATGTTTGCCTCGAGAAACGTGACGCGAAAGCCATCCATTGACAACAAAAGTTTATTTATAGTCACTCATGCCTTCGAAAGCCTTATTACTCGCTTTAAATACTTTTATAGTCTCATTATTGATTTTAAGTTGAATATTCTTACATTTTTGGTTAACAAAGATTATAATTGAACGTTTAGCTCGGGAAACATGAAGCGAAAGCCATTTATTGACAAGAAAAGTTCATTTATAGTCACTCATTCCTTTGAAAACGTTATTATTGGTTTTAAATGGATTTATAATCTCATTATTGATTTTAAGTTGAATTTTCTTATAATTTTGGTTAAAATAGAATATAATTGAATGTTTACCTCGAGAAACGTCACGTGAAAGCCATCCATTGACAAAAAAAGTTTATTTATAGTCACTCATGCCTTCGGAAGCCTTATTACTCGCTTTAAATGCTTTTATAGTCTCAAAATTGATTTTAAGTTGAATTTTCTTACATTTTTCATTAAAACAGATTATAATTGAATGTTTGCCTCAGAAAACATGAAAGGAAAACCATCCATTGAGAAGAAAAGTTCATTTATTGTCACTCATGCCTTCGAAAGCGTTATTATTGGTTTTAAATGGATTTATAATCGTATTATTGATTTTAAATTGAATTTTCTTATAATTTTGGTTAAAACAGAATTTAATTGAATGTTTACCTCGAGAAACGTGACGCGAAAGCCATCCATTGACAACAAAAGTTTATTTTTAGTCACTCATGCCTTCGAAAGCCTTATTACTCGCTTTAAATACTTTTATAGTCTCATTATTGATTTTAAGTTGAATATTCTTACATTTTTTGTTAACAAAGATTATAATTGAATGTTTGCCTCGGGAAACATGAAGCGAAAGCCATTTATTGACAAGAAAAGTTCATTTATAGTCACTCATTCCTTTGAAAGCGTTATTATTGGTTTTAAATGGATTTATAATCTCATTATTGATTTTAAGTTTAATTTTCTTATAATTTTGGTTAAAATAGAATATAATTGAATGTTTACCACGAGAAACGTGATGCGAAAGCCATCCATTGACAACAAAAGTTCATTTATAGTCACTCATGCCTTCGGAAACGTTATTACTCGCTTTAAATACTATTATAGTCTCATTATTGATTTTAAGTTGAATATTCTTACATTTTTCATTAAAACAGATTATAATTGAATGTTTGCCTCAGAAAACATGAAGCGAAACCCATCCATTGAGAAGAAAAGTTCATTTATAGTCACTCATTCCTTTGAAAGCGTTATTACTGGCTTTAAATGGATTTATTATCTCATTATTAATTTAAAGTTGAATTTTCTTATAACTTTGGTTAAAACAGAATATAATTGAATGTTTGCCTCGAGAAACGTGACGCGAAAGCCATCCATTGACAACAAAAGTTCATTTATAGTCACTCATGCCTTCGGAAACGTTATTACTCGCTTTAAATACTTTTATAGTCTCATTATTGATTTTAAGTTGAATATTCTTACATTTTTTGTTAACAAAGATTATAATTGAATGTTTGCCTCGAGAACCATGAAACGAAAGCCATTTATTGACAAGAAAAGTTTATTTATAGTCACTCATTCCTTTGAAAGCGTTATTACTGGTTTTAAATGGATTTATAATCTTATTATTGATTTTAAGTTGAATTTTCTTATATTTTTGGTAAAAACAGAATATAATTGAATGTTTGCCTCGAGAAACGTGACATAGCCATCCATTGACAACAAAAGTTTATTTATAGTCACTCATGCTTTCGAAAGCCTTATTACTCACTTTAAATACTTTTATAGTCTCATTATTGATTTTAAGTTGAATATTCTTACATTTTTGGTTAGGAAAGATTATAATTGAATGTTTGCCTCGGGAAACATGAAGCGAAAGCCATTTATTGACAAGAAAAGTTCATTTATAGTCACTCATTCCTTTGAAAGCGTTATTATTGGTTTTAAATGGATTTATAATCGCATTATTGATTTTAAGTTGAATTTTCTTATAATTTTGGTTAAAACAGAATTTAATTGAATGTTTACCTCGAGAAACGTGACGCGAAAGCCATCCATAGACAACAAAAGTTTATTTATAGTCACTCATGCCTTCGAAAGCCTTATTACTCGCTTTAAATACTTTTATAGTCTCATTATTGATTTTAAGTTGAATATTCTTACATTTTTTGTTAACAAAGCTTATAATTGAATGTTTGCCTCGGGAAACATGAAGCGAAAGCCATTTATTGACAAGAAAAGTTCATTTATAGTCACTCATTCCTTTGAAAGCGTTATTATTGGTTTTAAATGGATTTATAATCTCATTATTGATTTTAGGTTGAATTTTCTTATAATTTTGGTTAAAACAGAATTTAATTGAATGTTTACCTCGAGAAACGTGACGCGAAAGCCATCCATAGACAACAAAAGTTTATTTATAGTCACTCATACCTTCGAAAGCCTTATTACTCGCTTTAAATACTTTTATAGTCTCATTATTGATTTTAAGTTGAATATTCTTACATTTTTGGTTAAGAAAGATTATAATTGAATTTGTGCCTCGAGAAACATGAAGCGAAAGCCATTTATTGACAAGAAAAGTTCATTTATAGTCACTCATTCCTTTGAAAGCGTTATTATTGGTTTTAAATGGATTTATAATCTCATTATTGATTTTAAGTTGAATTTTCTTATATATTTGGTTAAAACAGAATAAAATTGAATCTTTGCCTCGAAAAACGTAACGCGAAAGCCATCCATTGACAACAAAAGTTTATTTATAGTCACTCATGCCTTCGAAAGTTTTATTACTCGCTTTAAATACTTTTATAGTCTCATTATTGATTTTAAGTTGAATATTCTTACATTTTTGGTTAAGAAAGATTATAATTGAATGTTTGCCTCGGGAAACATGAAGCGAAAGCCATTTATTGAAAATAAAAGTTCATTTATAGTCACTCATTCCTTTGAAAGCGTTATTATTGGTTTTAAATGGATTTATAATCGCATTATTGATTTTAAGTTGAATTTTCTTATAATTTTGGTTAAAACAGAATAAAATTGAATGTTTGCCTCCAGAAACGTGACGCGAAAGCCATCCATAGACAACAAAAGTTTATTTATAGTCACTTATGCCTTCGAAAGCCTTATTACTCGCTTTAAATACTTTTATAGTCTCATTATTGATTTTAAGTTGAATATTCTTACATTTTTGGTTAACAAAGATTATAATTGAATGTTTAGCTCGGGAAACATGAAGCGAAAGCCATTTATTGACAAGAAAAGTTCATTTATAGTCACTCATTCCTTTGAAAACGTTATTATTGGTTTTAAATGGATTTATAATCTCATTATTGATTTTAAGTTGAATTTTCTTATAATTTTGGTTAAAATAGAATATAATTGAATGTTTACCTCGAGAAACGTGATGCGAAAGCCATCCATTGACAACAAAAGTTTATTTATAGTCACTCATGCCTTCGGAAGCCTTATTACTCGCTTTAAATGCTTTTATAGTCTCAAAATTGATTTTAAGTAGAATTTTCTTACATTTTTCATTAAAACAGATTATAATTGAATGTTTGCCTCAGAAAACATGAAGGGAAAACCATCCACTGAGAAGAAAAGTTCATTTATTGTCACTCCTGCCTTCGAAAGCGTTATTACTGGCTTTAAATGGATTTATTATCTCATTATTAATTTTAAGTTGAATTTTCTTATAACTTTGGTTAAAACAGAATATAATTGAATGTTTCCCTCGAGAAACGTGACGCGAAAGCCATCCATTGACAACAAAAGTTTATTTATAGTCACTCATGCCTTCGGAAACCTGATTACTCGCTTTAAATACTTTTATAGTCTCATTATTGATTTTAAGTTGAATATTCTTACATTTTTTGTTAACAAAGATTATAATTGAATGTTTGCCTCGAGAAACATGAAACGAAAGCCATTTATTGACAAGAAAAGTTCATTTATAGTCACTCATTCCTTTGAAAGCGTTATTACTGGTTTTAAATGGATTTATAATCTTATTATTGATTTTAAGTTGAATTTTCTTATAATTTTGGTTAAAACAGAATATAATTGAATGTTTGCCTCCAGAAACGTGACATAGCCATCCATTGACAACAAAAGTTTATTTATAGTCACTCATGCCTTCGAAAGCCTTATTACTCACTTTAAATACTTTTATAGTCTCATTAGTGATTTTAAGTTGAATATTCTTACATTTTTGGTTAAGAAAGATTATAATTGAATGTTTACCTCGGGAAACATGAAGCGAAAGCCATTTATTGACAAGAAAAGTTCATTTATAGTCAGTCATTCCTTTGAAAGCGTTATTATTGGTTTTAAATGGATTTATAATCTCATTATTGATTTTAAGTTGAATTTTCTTATAATTTTGGTTAAAACAGAATAAAATTGAATCTTTGCCTCGAGAAACGTGACGCGAAAGCCATCCATTGACAACAAAAGTTTATTTATAGTCACTCATGCCTTCGAAAGCCTTATTACTCGCTTTAAATACTTTTATAGTCTCATTATTGATTTTAAGTTGAATATTCTTACATTTTTGGTTAAGAAAGATTATAATTGAATGTTTGGCTCGGGAAACATGAAGCGAAAGCCATTTATTGACAAGAAAAGTTCATTTATAGTCACTCATTCTTTTGAAAGCGTTATTATTGGTTTTAAATGGATTTATAATCGCATTATTGATTTTAAGTTGAATTTTCTTATAATTTTGGTTAAAACAGAATAAAATTGAATGTTTACCTCGAGAAACGTGACGCGAAAGCCATCCATAGACAACAAAAGTTTATTTATAGTCACTCATGCCTTCGAAAGCCTTATTACTCGCTTTAAATACTTTTATAGTCTCATTATTGATTTTAAGTTGAATATTCTTACATTTTTGGTTAACAAAGATTATAATTGAATGTTTAGCTCGGGAAACATGAAGCGAAAGCCATTTATTGACAAGAAAAGTTCATTTATAGTCACTCATTCCTTTGAAAGCGTTATTACTGGTTTTAAATGGATTTATAATCTCATTATTGATTTTAAGTTGAATTTTCTTATAATTTTGGTTAACACAGAATATAATTGAATGTTCGCCTCGGGAAACATGAAGCGAAAGCCATTTATTGACAAGAAAAGTTCATTTATAGTCAGTCATTCCTTTGAAAGCGTTATTATTGGTTTTAAATGGATTTATAATCTCATTATTGATTTTAAGTTGAATTTTCTTATAATTTTGGTTAAAACAGAATAAAATTGAATCTTTGCCTCGAGAAACGTGACGCGAAAGCCATCCATTGACAACAAAAGTTTATTTATAGTCACTCATGCCTTCGAAAGCCTTATTACTCGCTTTAAATACTTTTATAGTCTCATTATTGATTTTAAGTTGAATATTCTTACATTTTTGGTTAAGAAAGATTATAATTGAATGTTTGGCTCGGGAAACATGAAGCGAAAGCCATTTATTGACAAGAAAAGTTCATTTATAGTCACTCATTCTTTTGAAAGCGTTATTATTGGTTTTAAATGGATTTATAATCGCATTATTGATTTTAAGTTGAATTTTCTTATAATTTTGGTTAAAACAGAATAAAATTGAATGTTTACCTCGAGAAACGTGACGCGAAAGCCATCCATAGACAACAAAAGTTTATTTATAGTCACTCATGCCTTCGAAAGCCTTATTACTCGCTTTAAATACTTTTATAGTCTCATTATTGATTTTAAGTTGAATATTCTTACATTTTTGGTTAACAAAGATTATAATTGAATGTTTAGCTCGGGAAACATGAAGCGAAAGCCATTTATTGACAAGAAAAGTTCATTTATAGTCACTCATTCCTTTGAAAGCGTTATTACTGGTTTTAAATGGATTTATAATCTCATTATTGATTTTAAGTTGAATTTTCTTATAATTTTGGTTAACACAGAATATAATTGAATGTTTGCCTCGAGAAACGTGACGCGAAAGCCATCCATTGACAACAAAAGTTTATTTATAGTCACTCATGCCTTCGGAAGCCTTATTACTCGCTTTAAATACTTTTATAGTCTCATTATTGATTTTAAGTTGAATATTCTTACATTTTTTGTTAACAAAGATTATAATTGAATGTTTGTTGCGGGAAACATGAAGCGAAAACCATTTATTGACAAGAAAACTTCATTTATAGTCACTCATTCCTTTGAAAGCGTTATTATTGGTTTTAAATGGATTTATAATCTCATTATTGATTTTAAGTTGAATTTTCTTATAATTTTGGTTAAAACAGAATAAAATTGAATGTTTGCCTCGAGAAACATGACGCGAAAGCCATCCATTGACAACAAAAATTTATTTATAGTCACTCATGCCTTCGGAAGCCTTATTACTCGCTTTAAATGCTTTTATTGTCTCAAAATTTATTTTAAGTTGAATTTTCTTACATTTTTCATTAAAACAGATTATAATTAAATGTTTGCCTCAGAAAACATGAAGCGAAACCCATCCATTGAGAAGAAAAGTTCATTTATTGTCACTCCTGCCTTCGAAAGCGTTATTACTGGCTTTAAATGGATTTATAATCTCATTATTGATTTTAAGTTGAATTTTCTTATAACTTTGGTTAAAACAGAATATAATTGAATGTTTGCCTCGAGAAACGTGACGCGAAAGCCATCCATTGACAACAAAAGTTTATTTATAGTCACTCATGGCTACGGAAGCCTTATTACTCGCTTTAAATACTTTTATAGTCTCATTATTGATTTTAAGTTGAATATTCTTAAATTTTTTGTTAACAAAGATTTTAATTGAATGTTTGTCTCGGGAAACGTGAAGCGAAAGCCATCTATTGACAAGAAAAGTTCATTTATAGTCACTCATTCCTTTGAAAACGTTATTATTGGTTTTAAATGGATTTATAATCGCATTATTGATTTTAAGTTGAATTTTCTTATAATTTTGGTTAACACAGAATATAATTGAATGTTCGCCTCGGGAAACATGAAGCGAAAGCCATTTATTGACAAGAAAAGTTCATTTATAGTCAGTCATTCCTTTGAAAGCGTTATTATTGGTTTTAAATGGATTTATAATCTCATTATTGATTTTAAGTTGAATTTTCTTATAATTTTGGTTAAAAAAAATACTTGAATGTTTGCCTCGAGAAACGTGACGCGAAAGGCATCCATTGACATCAAAAGATTATTTATAATCACTCATGCCTTCGGAAGACTTATTACTCTCTTTAAATACTTTAATAGTCTCATTATTGATTTAAAGTTGAATATTCTTACATTTTTGGTTAAGAAAGATTATAATTGAATGTTTGCCTCGGTAAACGTGAAGCGAAAGCCATTTATTGACAAGAAAAGTTCATTTATAGTCACTCATTCCTTTGAAAGCGTTATTACTGGTTTTAAATGGATTTATAATCTCATTATTGATTTTAAGTTGAATTTTCTTATAATTTTGGTTAACACAGAATATAATTGAATGTTTGCCTCGAGAAACGTGACGCGAAAGCCATTCATTGACAACAAAAGTTTATTTATAGTCACTCATGCCTTCGGAAGCCTTATTACTCGCTTTAAATACTTTTATAGTCTCATTATTGATTTTAAGTTGAATATTCTTACATTTTTTGTTAACAAAGATCATAATTGAATGTTTGCCGCGGGAAACATGAAGCGAAAACCATTTATTGACAAGAAAACTTCATTTATAGTCACTCATTCCTTTGAAAGCGTTATTATTGGTTTTAAATGGATTTATAATCTCATTATTGATTTTAAGTTGAATTTTCTTATAATTTTGGTTAAAACAGAATATAATTGAATGTTTGCCTCGAGAAACGTGATGCGAAAGCCATCGATTGATAACAAAAGTTTATTTATAGTCACTCATGCCTTCGGAAGCCTTATTACTCGCTTTAAATGCTTTTATTGTCTCAAAATTGATTTTAAGTTGAGTTTTCTTACATTTGTCATTAAAACAGATTATAATTGAATGTTTGCCTTAGAAAACATGAAGCGAAACCCATCCATTGAGAAGAAAAGTTCATTTATTGTCACTCTTGCCTTCGAAAGCGTTATTACTGGCTTTAAATGGATTTATAATCTCATTATTGATTTTAAGTTGAATTTTCTTATAACTTTGGTTAAGAAAGAATATAATTGAATGTTTGCCTCCAGAAACTTGATGCGAAAGCCATCCATTGACAACAAAAGTTTATTTATAGTCACTCATGCCTTCGAAAGCCTTATTACTCGCTTTAAATACTTTTATAGTCTCATTATTGATTTTAAGTTGAATATTCTTACATTTTTTGTTAACAAAGATTATAATTGAATGTTTGCCTCGGAAAACATGAAGCGAAAGCCATTTATTGACAAGAAAAGTTCATTTATAGTCACTCATTCCTTTGAAAGCGTTATTATTGGTTTTAAATGGATTTATAATCTCATTATTGATTTTAAATTGAATTTTCTTATAATTTTGGTTAAAAAAAAATACTTGAATGTTTGCCTCGAGAAACGTGACGCGAAAGCCATCCATTGACAACAAAATTTTATTTATAGTCACTCATGCCTTCGAAAGCCTTATTACTCGCTTTAAATACTTTTATAGTCTCATTATTGATTTTAAGTTGAATATTCTTACATTTTTGGTTAAGAAAGATTATAATTGAATGTTTGCCTCGGGAAACATGAAGCGAAAGTCATTTATTGACAAGAAAAGTTCATTTATAGTCACTCATTCCTTTGAAAGCGTTATTATTGGTTTTAAATGGATTTATAATCGCATTATTGATTTTAAGTTGAATTTTCTTATAATTTTGGTTAAAACAGAATAAAATTGAATGTTTGCCTCGAGAAACGTGACGCGAAAGCCATCCATTGACAACAAAAGTTTATTTATAGTCACTCATGCCTTCGAAAGCCTTATTACTCGCTTTAAATACTTTTATAGTCTCATTATTGATTTTAAGTTGAATATTCTTAAATTTTTTGTTAAGAAAGATTATAATTGAATGTTTACCTCGGGAAACATGAAGCGAAAGCCATTTATTGACAAGAAAAGTTCATTTATAGTCACTCATTCCTTTGAAAGCGTTATTATTGGTTTTAAATGGATTTATAATCGCATTATTGATTTTAAGTTGAATTTTCTTATAATTTTGGTTAAAACAGAATAAAATTGAATGTCTGCCTCGAGAAACGTGACGCGAAAGCCATCCATTGACAACAAAAATTTATTTATAGTCACTCATGCCTTCGGAAGCCTTATTACTCGCTTTAAATGCTTTTATTGTCTCAAAATTTATTTTAAGTTGAATTTTCTTACATTTTTCATTAAAACAGATTATAATTGAATGTTTGCCTCAGAAAACATGAAGCGAAACCCATCCATTGAGAAGAAAAGTTCATTTATTGTCACTCCTGCCTTCGAAAGCGTTATTACTGGCTTTAAATGGATTTATAATCTCATTATTGATTTTAAGTTGAATTTTCTTATAACTTTGGTTAAAACAGAATATAATTGAATGTTTGCCTCGAGAAACGTGACGCGAAAGCCATCCATTGACAACAAAAGTTTATTTATAGTCACTCATGCCTACGGAAGCCTTATTACTCGCTTTAAATACTTTTATAGTCTCCTTATTGATTTTAAGTTGAATATTCTTACATTTTTTGTTAACAAAGATTATAATTGAATGTTTAGCTCGGGAAACATGAAGCGAAAGCCATTTATTGACAAGAAAAGTTCATTTATAGTCACTCATTCCTTTGAAAACGTTATTATTGGTTTTAAATGGATTTATAATCTCATTATTGATTTTAAGTTGAATTTTCTTATAATTTTGGTTAAAATAGAATATAATTGAATGTTTACCTCGAGAAACGTGACGCGAAAGCCATCCATTGACAACAAAAGTTTATTTATAGTCAGTCATGCCTTCGGAAGCCTTATTACTCGCTTTAAATGCTTTTATGGTCTCAAAATTGATTTTAAGTTGAATTTTCTTACATTTTTCATTAAAACAGATTATAATTGAATGTTTGCCTCAGAAAACATGAAGGGAAAACCATCCATTGAGAAGAAAAGTTCATTTATTGTCACTCCTGCCTTCGAAAGCGTTATTATTGGTTTTAAATGGATTTATAATCGCATTATTGATTTTAAGTTGAATTTTCTTATAATTTTGGTTAAAACAGAATTTAATTGAATGTTTACCTCGAGAAACGTGACGCGAAAGCCATCCATTGACAACAAAAGTTTATTTATAGTCACTCATGCCTTCGAAAACGTTATTACTCGCTTTAAATACTTTTATAGTCTCATTATTGATTTTAAGTTGAATATTCTTACATTTTTTGTTAACAAAGATTATAATTGAATGTTTGCCTCGAGAACCATGAAACCAAAGCCATTTATTGACAAGAAAAGTTTATTTATAGTCACTCATTCCTTTGAAAGCGTTATTACTGGTTTTAAATGGATTTATAATCTTATTATTGATTTTAAGTTGAATTTCTCTTATATTTTTGGTAAAAACAGAATATAATTGAATGTTTGCCTCGAGAAACGTGACATAGCCATCCATTGACAACAAAAGTTTATTTATAGTCACTCATGCCTTCGAAAGCCTTATTACTCACTTTAAATACTTTTATAGTCTCATTATTGATTTTAAGTTGAATATTCTTACATTTTTGGTTAGGAAAGATTATAATTGAATGTTTGCCTCGGGAAACATGAAGCGAAAGCCATTTATTGACAATAGAAGTTCATTTATAGTCACTCATTCCTTTGAAAGCGTTATTATTGGTTTTAAATGGATTTATAATCGCATTATTGATTTTAAGTTGAATTTTCTTATAATTTTGGTTAAAACAGAATTTAATTGAATGTTTACGTCGAGAAACGTGACGCGAAAGCCATCCATAGACAACAAAAGTTTATTTATAGTCACTCATGCCTTCGAAAGCCTTATTACTCGCTTTAAATACTTTTATAGTCTCATTATTGATTTTAAGTTGAATATTCTTACATTTTTTGTTAACAAAGATTATAATTGAATGTTTGCCTCGGGAAACATGAAGCGAAAGCCATTTATTGACAAGAAAAGTTCATTTATAGTCACTCATTCCTTTGAAAGCGTTATTATTGGTTTTAAATCGATTTATAATCTCATTATTGATTTTAAGTTGAATTTTCTTATAATTTTGGTTAAAACAGAATTTAATTGAATGTTTACCTTGAGAAACGTGACGCGAAAGCCATCCATAGACAACAAAAGTTTATTTATAGTCACTCATGCCTTCGAAAGCCTTATTACTCGCTTTAAATACTTTTATAGTCTCATTATTGATTTTAAGTTGAATATTCTTACATTTTTTGTTAACAAAGTTTATAATTGAATGTTTGCCTCGGGAAACATGAAGCGAAAGCCATTTATTGACAAGAAAAGTTCATTTATAGTCACTCATTCCTTTGAAAGCGTTATTATTGGTTTTAAATGGATTTATAATCTCATTATTGATTTTAAGTTGAATTTTCTTATAATTTTGGTTAAAACAGAATAAAATTGAATGTTTGCCCCGAGAAACATGACGCGAAAGCCATCCATTGACAACAAAAATTTATTTATAGTCACTCATGCCTTCGGAAGCCTTATTACTCGCTTTAAATGCTTTTATTGTCTCAAAATTTATTTTAAGTTGAATTTTCTTACATTTTTCATTAAAACAGATTATAATTGAATGTTTGCCTCAGAAAACATGAAGCGAAACCCATCCATTGAGAAGAAAAGTTCATTTATTGTCACTCCTGCCTTCGAAAGCGTTATTACTGGCTTTAAATGGATTTATAATCTCATTATTGATTTTAAGTTGAATTTTCTTATAACTTTGGTTAAAACAGAATATAATTGAATGTTTGCCTCGAGAAACGTGACGCGAAAGCCATCCATTGACAACAAAAGTTTATTTATAGTCACTCATGCCTACGGAAGCCTTATTACTCGCTTTAAATACTTTTATAGTCTCCTTATTGATTTTAAGTTGAATATTCTTACATTTTTTGTTAACAAAGATTATAATTGAATGTTTAGCTCGGGAAACATGAAGCGAAAGCCATTTATTGACAAGAAAAGTTCATTTATAGTCACTCATTCCTTTGAAAACGTTATTATTGGTTTTAAATGGATTTATAATCTCATTATTGATTTTAAGTTGAATTTTCTTATAATTTTGGTTAAAATAGAATATAATTGAATGTTTACCTCGAGAAACGTGACGCGAAAGCCATCCATTGACAACAAAAGTTTATTTATAGTCAGTCATGCCTTCGGAAGCCTTATTACTCGCTTTAAATGCTTTTATGGTCTCAAAATTGATTTTAAGTTGAATTTTCTTACATTTTTCATTAAAACAGATTATAATTGAATGTTTGCCTCAGAAAACATGAAGGGAAAACCATCCATTGAGAAGAAAAGTTCATTTATTGTCACTCCTGCCTTCGAAAGCGTTATTATTGGTTTTAAATGGATTTATAATCGCATTATTGATTTTAAGTTGAATTTTCTTATAATTTTGGTTAAAACAGAATTTAATTGAATGTTTGCCTCGAGAAACGTGACGCGAAAGCCATCCATTGACAACAAAAGTTTATTTATAGTCACTCATGCCTACGGAAGCCTTATTACTCGCTTTAAATACTTTTATAGTCTCCTTATTGATTTTAAGTTGAATATTCTTACATTTTTTGTTAACAAAGATTATAATTGAATGTTTAGCTCGGGAAACATGAAGCGAAAGCCATTTATTGACAAGAAAAGTTCATTTATAGTCACTCATTCCTTTGAAAACGTTATTATTGGTTTTAAATGGATTTATAATCTCATTATTGATTTTAAGTTGAATTTTCTTATAATTTTGGTCAAAATAGAATATAATTGAATGTTTACCTCGAGAAACGTGACGCGAAAGCCATCCATTGACAACAAAAGTTTATTTATAGTCAGTCATGCCTTCGGAAGCCTTATTACTCGCTTTAAATGCTTTTATGGTCTCAAAATTGATTTTAAGTTGAATTTTCTTACATTTTTCATTAAAACAGATTATAATTGAATGTTTGCCTCAGAAAACATGAAGGGAAAACCATCCATTGAGAAGAAAAGTTCATTTATTGTCACTCCTGGCTTCGAAAGCGTTATTATTGGTTTTAAATGGATTTATAATCGCATTATTGATTTTAAGTTGAATTTTCTTATAATTTTGGTTAAAACAGAATTTAATTGAATGTTTACCTCGAGAAACGTGACGCGAAAGCCATCCATTGACAACAAAAGTTTATTTATAGTCACTCATGCCTTCGAAAACGTTATTACTCGCTTTAAATACTTTTATAGTCTCATTATTGATTTTAAGTTGAATATTCTTACATTTTTTGTTAACAAAGATTATAATTGAATGTTTGCCTCGAGAACCATGAAACGAAAGCCATTTATTGACAAGAAAAGTTTATTTATAGTCACTCATTCCTTTGAAAGCGTTATTACTGGTTTTAAATGGATTTATAATCTTATTATTGATTTTAAGTTGAATTTCTCTTATATTTTTGGTAAAAACAGAATATAATTGAATGTTTGCCTCGAGAAACGTGACATAGCCATCCATTGACAACAAAAGTTTATTTATAGTCACTCATGCCTTCGAAAGCCTTATTACTCACTTTAAATACTTTTATAGTCTCATTATTGATTTTAAGTTGAATATTCTTACATTTTTGGTTAGGAAAGATTATAATTGAATGTTTGCCTCGGGAAACATGAAGCGAAAGCCATTTATTGACAAGAGAAGTTCATTTATAGTCACTCATTCCTTTGAAAGCGTTATTATTGGTTTTAAATGGATTTATAATCGCATTATTGATTTTAAGTTGAATTTTCTTATAATTTTGGTTAAAACAGAATTTAATTGAATGTTTACGTCGAGAAACGTGACGCGAAAGCCATCCATAGACAACAAAAGTTTATTTATAGTCACTCATGCCTTCGAAAGCCTTATTACTCGCTTTAAATACTTTTATAGTCTCATTATTGATTTTAAGTTGAATATTCTTACATTTTTTGTTAACAAAGATTATAATTGAATGTTTGCCTCGGGAAACATGAAGCGAAAGCCATTTATTGACAAGAAAAGTTCATTTATAGTCACTCATTCCTTTGAAAGCGTTATTATTGGTTTTAAATCGATTTATAATCTCATTATTGATTTTAAGTTGAATTTTCTTATAATTTTGGTTAAAACAGAATTTAATTGAATGTTTACCTTGAGAAACGTGACGCGAAAGCCATCCATAGACAACAAAAGTTTATTTATAGTCACTCATGCCTTCGAAAGCCTTATTACTCGCTTTAAATACTTTTATAGTCTCATTATTGATTTTAAGTTGAATATTCTTGCATTTTTTGTTAACAAAGTTTATAATTGAATGTTTGCCTCGGGAAACATGAAGCGAAAGCCATTTATTGACAAGAAAAGTTCATTTATAGTCACTCATTCCTTTGAAAGCGTTATTATTGGTTTTAAATGGATTTATAATCTCATTATTGATTTTAAGTTGAATTTTCTTATAATTTTGGTTAAAACAGAATAAAATTGAATGTTTGCCCCGAGAAACATGACGCGAAAGCCATCCATTGACAACAAAAATTTATTTATAGTCACTCATGCCTTCGGAAGCCTTATTACTCGCTTTAAATGCTTTTATTGTCTCAAAATTTATTTTAAGTTGAATTTTCTTACATTTTTCATTAAAACAGATTATAATTGAATGTTTGCCTCAGAAAACATGAAGCGAAACCCATCCATTAAGAAGAAAAGTTCATTTATTGTCACTCCTGCCTTCGAAAGCGTTATTACTGGCTTTAAATGGATTTATAATCTCATTATTGATTTTAAGTTGAATTTTCTTATAACTTTGGTTAAAACAGAATATAATTGAATGTTTGCCTCGAGAAACGTGACGCGAAAGCCATCCATTGACAACAAAAGTTTATTTATAGTCACTCATGCCTACGGAAGCCTTATTACTCGCTTTAAATACTTTTATAGTCTCCTTATTGATTTTAAGTTGAATATTCTTACATTTTTTGTTAACAAAGATTATAATTGAATGTTTAGCTCGGGAAACATGAAGCGAAAGCCATTTATTGACAAGAAAAGTTCATTTATAGTCACTCATTCCTTTGAAAACGTTATTATTGGTTTTAAATGGATTTATAATCTCATTATTGATTTTAAGTTGAATTTTCTTATAATTTTGGTTAAAATAGAATATAATTGAATGTTTACCTCGAGAAACGTGACGCGAAAGCCATCCATTGACAACAAAAGTTTATTTATAGTCAGTCATGCCTTCGGAAGCCTTATTACTCGCTTTAAATGCTTTTATGGTCTCAAAATTGATTTTAAGTTGAATTTTCTTACATTTTTCATTAAAACAGATTATAATTGAATGTTTGCCTCAGAAAACATGAAGGGAAAACCATCCATTGAGAAGAAAAGTTCATTTATTGTCACTCCTGCCTTCGAAAGCGTTATTATTGGTTTTAAATGGATTTATAATCGCATTATTGATTTTAAGTTGAATTTTCTTATAATTTTGGTTAAAACAGAATTTAATTGAATGTTTACCTCGAGAAACGTGACGCGAAAGCCATCCATTGACAACAAAAGTTTATTTATAGTCACTCATGCCTACGGAAGCCTTATTACTCGCTTTAAATACTTTTATAGTCTCCTTATTGATTTTAAGTTGAATATTCTTATATTTTTTGTTAAGAAAGATTATAATTGAATGTTTGCCTCGGGAAACATGAAGCGAAAGCCATTTATTGACAAGAAAAGTTCATTTATAGTCACTCATTCCTTTGAAAGCGTTATTATTGGTTTTAAATGGATTTATAATCTCATTATTGATTTTAAGTTGAATTTTCTTATAATTTTGGTTAAAACAGAATAAAATTGAATGTTTGCCTCGAGAAACGTGACGCGAAAGCCATCTATTGACAACAAAAGTTTATTTATAGTCACTCATGCCTTCGAAAGCCTTATTACTCGCTTTAAATACTTTTATAGTCTCATTATTGATTTTAAGTTGAATATTCTTACATTTTTGGTTAAGAAAGATTATAATTGAATGTTTGCCTCGGGAAACATGAAGCGAAAGCCATTTATTGACAATAAAAGTTCATTTATAGTCACTCATTCCTTTGAAAGCGTTATTATTGGTTTTAAATGGATTTATAATCGCATTATTGATTTTAAGTTGAATTTTCTTATAATTTTGGTTAAAACAGAATAAAATTGAATGTTTGCCTCCAGAAACCTGACGCGAAAGCCATCCATAGACAACAAAAGTTTATTTATAGTCACTCATGCCTTCGAAAGCTTTATTACTCGCTTTAAATACTTTTATAGTCTCATTATTGATTTTAAGTTGAATATTCTTACATTTTTGGTTAACAAAGATTATAATTGAATGTTTAGCTCGGGAAACATGAAGCGAAAGCCATTTATTGAGAAGAAAATTTCATTTATAGTCAGTCATTCCTTTGAAAACGTTATTATTGGTTTTAAATGGATTTATAATCTCATTATTGATTTTAAGTTGAATTTTCTTATAATTTTGGTTAAAATAGAATATAATTGAATGTTTACCTCGAGAAACGTGATGCGAAAGCCATCCATTGACAACAAAAGTTTATTTATAGTCACTCATGCCTTTGGAAGCCTTATTACTCGCTTTAAATGCTTTTATAGTCTCAAAATTGATTTTAAGTTGAATTTTCTTACATTTTTCATTAAAACAGATTATAATTGAATTTTGCCTTAGAAAACATGAAGGGAAAACCATCCACTGAGAAGAAAAGTTCATTTATTGTCACTCCTGCCTTCGAAAGCGTTATTACTGGCTTTAAATGGATTTATTATCTCATTATTAATTTTAAGTTGAATTTTCTTATAACTTTGGTTAAAACAGAATGTAATTGAATGTTTACCTCGAGAAACGTGACGCGAAAGCCATCCATTGACAACAAAAGTTTATTTATAGTCACTCATGCCTTCGGAAACCTTATTACTCGCTTTAAATACTTTTATAGTCTCATTATTGATTTTAAGTTGAATATTCTTACATTTTTTGTTAACAAAGATTATAATTGAATGTTTGCCTCGAGAAACATGAAACGAAAGCCATTTATTGACAAGAAAAGTTCATTTATAGTCACTCATTCCTTTGAAAGCGTTATTACTGGTTTTAAATGGATTTATAATCTTATTATTGATTTTAAGTTGAATTTTCTTATAATTTTGGTTAAAACAGAATATAATTGAATGTTTGCCTCCAGAAACGTGATGCGAAAGCCATCGATTGATAACAAAAGTTTATTTATAGTCACTCATGCCTTTGAAAGCCTTATTACTCACTTTAAATACTTTTATAGTCTCATTAGTGATTTAAAGTTGAATATTCTTACATTTTTGGTTAAGAAAGATTATAATTGAATGTTTGCCTCGGTAAACGTGAAGCGAAAGCCATTTATTGACAAGAAAAGTTCATTTATAGTCACTCATTCCTTTGAAAGCGTTATTACTGGTTTTAAATGGATTTATAATCTCATTATTGATTTTAAGTTGAATTTTCTTATAATTTTGGTTAACACAGAATATAATTGAATGTTTGCCTCGAGAAACGTGACGCGAAAGCCATCCATTGACAACAAAAGTTTATTTATAGTCACTCATGCCTTCGAAAGCCTTATTACTCGCTTTAAATACTTTTATAGTCTAATTATTGATTTTAAGTTGAATATTCTAACATTTTTGGTTAAGAATGATTATAATTGAATGTTTGCCTCAGGAAACATGAAGCGAAAGCCATTTATTGACAAGAAAAGTTCATTTATAGTCACTCATTCCTTTGAAAGCGTTATTGTTGGTTTGAAATGGATTTAAAATCTCATTATTGATTTTAAGTTGAATTTTTTTATAATTTTGGTTAAAACAGAATATAATTGAATGTTTGCCTCGAGAAACGTGATGCGAAAGCCATCGATTGATAACAAAAGTTTATTTATAGTCACTCATGCCTTCGGAAGCCTTATTACTCGCTTTTAAATGCTTTTATTGTCTCAAAATTGATTTTAAGTTGAATTTTCTTACATTTTTCATTAAAACAGATTATAATTGAATGTTTGCCTTAGAAAACATGAAGCGAAACCCATCCATTGAGAAGAAAAGTTCATTTATTGTCACTCCTGCCTTCGAAAGCGTTATTACTGGCTTTAAATGGATTTATAATCTCATTATTGATTTTAAGTTGAATTTTCTTATAACTTTGGTTAAGAAAGAATATAATTGAATGTTTGCCTCCAGAAACCTGACGCGAAAGCCATCCTTTGACAACAAAAGTTTATTTATAGTCACTCATGCCTTCGAAAGCCTTATTACTCGCTTTAAATACTTTTATAGTCTCATTATTGATTTTAAGTTGAATATTCTTACATTTTTTGTTAACAAAGATTATAATTGAATGTTTGCCTCGGAAAACATGAAGCGAAAGCCATTTATTGACAAGAAAAGTTCATTTATAGTCACTCATTCCTTTGAAAGCGTTATTATTGGTTTTAAATGGATTTATAATCTCATTATTGATTTTAAGTTGAATTTTCTTATAATTTTGGTTAAAAAAAAATACTTGAATGTTTGCCTCGAGAAACGTGACGCGAAAGCCATCCATTGACAACAAAAGTTTATTTATAGTCACTCATGCCTTCGAAAGCCTTATTACTCGCTTTAAATACTTTTATAGTCTCATTATTGATTTTAAGTTGAATATTCTTACATTTTTGGTTAAGAAAGATTATAATTGAATGTTTGCCTCGGGAAACATGAAGCGAAAGCCATTTATTGACAAGAAAAGTTCATTTATAGTCACTCATTCCTTTGAAAGCGTTATTATTGGTTTTAAATGGATTTATAATCTCATTATTGATTTTAAGTTGAATTTTCCTATAATTTTGGTTAAAACAGAATAAAATTGAATGTTTGCCTCGAGAAACGTGACGCGAAAGCCATCCATTGACAACAAAAATTTATTTATAGTCACTCATGCCTTCGGAAGCCTTATTACTCGCTTTAAATGCTTTTATTGTCTCAAAATTTATTTTAAGTTGAATTTTCTTACATTTTTCATTAAAACAGATTATAATTGAATGTTTGCCTCAGAAAACATGAAGCGAAACCCATCCATTGAGAAGAAAAGTTCATTTATTGTCACTCTTGCCTTCGAAAGCGTTATTACTGGCTTTAAATGGATTTATAATCTCATTATTCATTTTAAGTTGAATTTTCTTATAACTTTGGTTAAAACAGAATATAATTGAATGTTTGCCTCGAGAAATGTGACGCGAAAGCCATCCATTGACAACAAAAGTTTATTTATAGTCACTCATGCCTTCGAAAGCCTTATTACTCGCTTTAAATACTTTTATAGTCTCATTATTGATTTTAAGTTGAATATTCTTACATTTTTGGTTAAGAAAGATTATAATTGAATGTTTGCCTCGGGAAACATGAAGCGAAAGCCATTTATTGACAATAAAAGTTCATCTATAGTCACTCATTCCTTTGAAAGCGTTATTACTGGCTTTAAATGGATTTATAATCTCATTACTGATTTTAAGTTGAATTTTCTTATAACTTTGGTTAAAACAGAATATAATTGAATGTTTGCCTCGAGAAACGTGACGCGAAAGCCATCCATTGACAACAAAAGTTTATTTATAGTCACTCATGCCTACGGAAGCCTTATTACTCGCTTTTAATACTTTTATAGTCTCCTTATTGATTTTAAGTTGAATATTCTTACATTTTTGGTTAAGAAAGATTATAATTGAATGTTTGCCTCGGGAAACATGAAGCGAAAGCCATTTATTGACAATAAAAGTTCATTTATAGTCACTCATTCCTTTGAAAGCGTTATTATTGGTTTTAAATAGATTTATACTCGCATTATTGATTTTAAGTTGAATTTTCTTATAATTTTGGTTAAAACAGAATAAAATTGAATGTTTGCCTCGAGAAACGTGACGCGAAAGCCATCCATAGACAACAAAAGTTTATTTATAGTCACTCATGCCTTCGAAAGCCTTATTACTCGCTTTAAATACTTTTATAGTCTCATTATTGATTTTAAGTTGAATATTCTTACATTTTTTGTTAACAAAGATTATAATTGAATGTTTGCCTCGGGAAACATGAAGCGAAAGCCATTTATTGACAAGAAAAGTTCATTTATAGTCACTCATTCCTTTGAAAGCGTTATTATTGGTTTTAAATGGATTTATAATCTCATTATTGATTTTAAGTTGAATTTTCTTATAATTTTGGTTAAAACAGAATTTAATTGAATGTTTACCTTGAGAAACGTCACGCGAAAGCCATCCATAGACAACAAAAGTTTATTTATAGTCACTCATGCCTTCGAAAGCCTTATTACTCGCTTTAAATACTTTTATAGTCTCATTATTGATTTTAAGTTGAATATTCTTACATTTTTTGTTAACAAAGTTTATAATTGAATGTTTGCCTCGGGAAACATGAAGCGAAAGCCATTTATTGACAAGAAAAGTTCATTTATAGTCACTCATTCCTTTGAAAGCGTTATTATTGGTTTTAAATGGATTTATAATCTCATTATTGATTTTAAGTTGAATTTTCTTATAATTTTGGTTAAAACAGAATAAAATTGAATGTTTGCCCCGAGAAACATGACGCGAAAGCCATCCATTGACAACAAAAATTTATTTATAGTCACTCATGCCTTCGGAAGCCTTATTACTCGCTTTAAATGCTTTTATTGTCTCAAAATTTATTTTATGTTGAATTTTCTTACATTTTTCATTAAAACAGATTATAATTGAATGTTTGCCTCAGAAAACATGAAGCGAAACCCATCCATTGAGAAGAAAAGTTCGTTTATTGTCACTCCTGCCTTCGAAAGCGTTATTACTGGCTTTAAATGGATTTATAATCTCATTATTGATTTTAAGTTGAATTTTCTTATAACTTTGGTTAAAACAGAATATAATTGAATGTTTGCCTCGAGAAACATGACGCGAAAGCCATCCATTGACAACAAAAGTTTATTTATAGTCACTCATGCCTACGGAAGCCTTATTACTCGCTTTAAATACTTTTATAGTCTCCTTATTGATTTTAAGTTGAATATTCTTACATTTTTTGTTAACAAAGATTATAATTGAATGTTTGCCTCGGGAAACATGAAGCGAAAGCCATTTATTGACAAGAAAAGTTTATTTATAGTCACTCATTCCTTTGAAAGCGTTATTATTGGTTTTAAATGGATTTATAATCTCATTATTGATTTTAAGTTGAATTTTCTTATAATTTTGGTTAAAACAGAATAAAATTGAATGTTTGCCTCGAGAAACGTGACGCGAAAGCCATCTATTGACAACAAAAGTTTATTTATAGTCACTCATGCCTTCGAAAGCCTTATTACTCGCTTTAAATACTTTTATAGTCTCATTATTGATTTTAAGTTGAATATTCTTACATTTTTGGTTAAGAAAGATTATAATTGAATGTTTGCCTCGGGAAACATGAAGCGAAAGCCATTTATTGACAATAAAAGTTCATTTATAGTCACTCATTCCTTTGAAAGCGTTATTATTGGTTTTAAATGGATTTATAATCGCATTATTGATTTTAAGTTGAATTTTCTTATAATTTTGGTTAAAACATAATAAAATTGAATGTTTGCCTCCAGAAACCTGACGCGAAAGCCATCCATAGACAACAAAAGTTTATTTATAGTCACTCATGCCTTCGAAAGCTTTATTACTCGCTTTAAATACTTTTATAGTCTCATTATTGATTTTAAGTTGAATATTCTTACATTTTTGGTTAACAAAGATTATAATTGAATGTTTAGCTCGGGAAACATGAAGCGAAAGCCATTTATTGAGAAGAAAATTTCATTTATAGTCACTCATTCCTTTGAAAACGTTATTATTGGTTTTAAATGGATTTATAATCTCATTATTGATTTTAAGTTGAATTTTCTTATAATTTTGGTTAAAATAGAATATAATTGAATGTTTACCTCGAGAAACGTGATGCGAAAGCCATCCATTGACAACAAAAGTTTATTTATAGTCACTCATGCCTTCGGAAGCCTTATTACTCGCTTTAAATGCTTTTATAGTCTCAAAATTGATTTTAAGTTGAATTTTCTTACATTTTTCATTAAAACAGATTATAATTGAATGTTTGCCTCAGAAAACATGAAGGGAAAACCATCCACTGAGAAGAAAAGTTCATTTATTGTCACTCCTGCCTTCGAAAGCGTTATTACTGGCTTTAAATGGATTTATTATCTCATTAATAATTTTAAGTTGAATTTTCTTATAACTTTGGTTAAAACAGAATGTAATTGAATGTTTACCTCGAGAAACGTGACGCGCAAGCCATCCATTGACAACAAAAGTTTATTTATAGTCACTCATGCCTTCAGAAACCTTATTACTCGCTTTAAATACTTTTATAGTCTCATTATTGATTTTAAGTTGAATATTCTTACATTTTTTGTTAACAAAGATTATAATTGAATGTTTGCCTCGAGAAACATGAAACGAAAGCCATTTATTGACAAGAAAAGTTCATTTATAGTCACTCATTCCTTTGAAAGCGTTATTACTGGTTTTAAATGGATTTATAATCTTATTATTGATTTTAAGTTGAATTTTCTTATAATTTTGGTTAAAACAGAATATAATTGAATGTTTGCCTCCAGAAACGTGACATAGCCATCCATTGACAACAAAAGTTTATTTATAGTCACTCATGCCTTCGAAAGCCTTATTACTCACTTTAAATACTTTTATAGTCTCATTAGTGATTTAAAGTTGAATATTCTTACATTTTTGGTTAAGAAAGATTATAATTGAATGTTTGCCTCGGTAAACATGAAGCGAAAGCCATTTATTGACAAGAAAAGTTCATTTATAGTCACTCATTCCTTTGAAAGCGTTATTACTGGTTTTAAATGGATTTATAATCTCATTATTGATTTTAAGTTGAATTTTCTTATAATTTTGGTTAACACAGAATATAATTGAATGTTTGCCTCGAGAAACGTGACGCGAAAGCCATCCATTGACAACAAAAGTTTATTTATAGTCACTCATTCCTTTGAAAGCGTTATTATTGGTTTTAAATGGATTTATACTCGCATTATTGATTTTAAGTTGAATTTTCTTATAATTTTGGTTAAAACAGAATAAAATTGAATGTTTGCCTCGAGAAACGTGGCGCGAAAGCCATCCATAGACAACAAAAGTTTATTTATAGTCACTCATGCCTTCGAAAGCCTTATTACTCGCTTTAAATACTTTTATAGTCTCATTATTGATTTTAAGTTGAATATTCTTACATTTTTTGTTAACAAAGATTATAATTGAATGTTTGCCTCGGGAAACATGAAGCGAAAGCCATTTATTGACAAGAAAAGTTCATTTATAGTCACTCATTCCTTTGAAAGCGTTATTATTGGTTTTAAATGGATTTATAATCTCATTATTGATTTTAAGTTGAATTTTCTTATAATTTTGGTTAAAACAGAATATAATTGAATGTTTGCCTCCAGAAACGTGACATAGCCATCCATTGACAACAAAAGTTTATTTATAGTCACTCATGCCTTCGAAAGCCTTATTACTCACTTTAAATACTTTTATAGTCTCATTAGTGATTTAAAGTTGAATATTCTTACATTTTTGGTTAAGAAAGATTATAATTGAATGTTTGCCTCGGGAAACATGAAGCGAAAGCCATTTATTGACAATAAAAGTTCATTTATAGTCACTCATTCCTTTGAAAGCGTTATTATTGGTTTTAAATGGATTTATACTCGCATTATTGATTTTAAGTTGAATTTTCTTATAATTTTGGTTAAAACAGAATAAAATTGAATGTTTGCCTCGAGAAACGTGGCGCGAAAGCCATCCATAGACAACAAAAGTTTATTTATAGTCACTCATGCCTTCGAAAGCCTTATTACTCGCTTTAAATACTTTTATAGTCTCATTATTGATTTTAAGTTGAATATTCTTACATTTTTTGTTAACAAAGATTATAATTGAATGTTTGCCTCGGGAAACATGAAGCGAAAGCCATTTATTGACAAGAAAAGTTCATTTATAGTCACTCATTCCTTTGAAAGCGTTATTATTGGTTTTAAATGGATTTATAATCTCATTATTGATTTTAAGTTGAATTTTCTTATAATTTTGGTTAAAACAGAATTTAATTGAATGTTTACCTTGAGAAACGTGACGCGAAAGCCATCCATAGACAACAAAAGTTTATTTATAGTCACTCATGCCTTCGAAAGCCTTATTACTCGCTTTAAATACTTTTATAGTCTCATTATTGATTTGAAGTTGAATATTCTTACATTTTTGGTTAACAAAGATTATAATTGAATGTTTAGCTCGGGAAACATGAAGCGAAAGCCATTTATTGACAAGAAAAGTTCATTTATTGTCACTCATTCCTTTGAAAACGTTATTATTGGTTTTAAATGGATTTATAATCTCATTATTGATTTTAAGTTGAATTTTCTTATAATTTTGGTTAAAATAGAATATAATTGAATGTTTACCTCGAGAAACGTGACGCGAAAGCCATCCATTGACAACAAAAGTTTATTTATAGTCACTCATGCCTTCGGAAGCCTTATTACTCGCTTTAAATGCTTTTATAGTCTCAAAATTGATTTTAAGTTGAATTTTCTTACATTTTTCATTAAAACAGATTATAATTGAATGTTTGCCTCAGAAAACATGAAGGGAAAACCATCCACTGAGAAGAAAAGTTCATTTATTGTCACTCCTGCCTTCGAAAGCGTTATTACTGGCTTTAAATGGATTTATTATCTCATTATTAATTTTAAGTTGAATTTTCTTATAACTTTGGTTAAAACAGAATATAATTGAATGTTTGCCTCGAGAAACGTGACGCGAAAGCCATCCATTGACAACAAAAGTTTATTTATAGTCACTCATGCCTTCGGAAACCTTATTACTCGCTTTAAATACCTTTATAGTCTCATTATTGATTTTAAGTTGAATATTCTTACATTTTTTGTTAACAAAGATTATAATTGAATGTTTGCCTCGAGAAACATGAAACGAAAGCCATTTATTGACAAGAAAAGTTCATTTATAGTCACTCATTCCTTTGAAAGCGTTATTACTGGTTTTAAATGGATTTATAATCTTATTATTGATTTTAAGTTGAATTTTCTTATAATTTTGGTTAAAACAGAATATAATTGAATGTTTGCCTCCAGAAACGTGACATAGCCATCCATTGACAACAAAAGTTTATTTATAGTCACTCATGCCTTCGAAAGCCTTATTACTCACTTTAAATACTTTTATAGTCTTATTAGTGATTTTAAGTTGAATATTCTTACATTTTTTGTTAAGAAAGATTATAATTGAATGTTTGCCTCGGGAAACATGAAGCGAAAGTCATTTATTGACAAGAAAAGTTCATTTATAGTCACTCATTCCTTTGAAAGCGTTATTATTGGTTTTAAATGGATTTATAATCACATTATTGATTTTAAGTTGAATTTTCTTATAATTTTGGTTAAAACAAAATATAATTAAATGTTTGCCTCGAGAAACGTGACGCGAAAGGCATCCATTGACATTAAAAGTTTATTTATAGTCACTCATGCCTTCGGAAGACTTATTACTCTCTTTAAATACTTTAATAGTTTCATTATTGATTTAAAGTTGAATATTCTTACATTTTTGGTTAAGAAAGATTATAATTGAATGTTTGCCTCGGTAAACGTGAAGCGAAAGCCATTTATTGACAAGAAAAGTTCATTTATAGTCACTCATTCCTTTGAAAGCGTTATTACTGGTTTTAAATGGATTTATAATCTCATTATTGATTTTAAGTTGAATTTTCTTATAATTTTGGTCAACACAGAATATAATTGAATGTTTGCCTCGAGAAACGTGACGCGAAAGCCATCCATTGACAACAAAAGTTTATTTATAGTCACTCATGCCTTCGAAAGCCTTATTACTCGCTTTAAATACTTTTATAGTCTCATTATTGATTTTAAGTTGAATATTCTTACATTTTTGGTAAAGAAAGATTTTAATTGAATGTTTGCCTCAGGAAACATGAAGCGAAAGCCATTTATTGAGAAGAAAAGTTCATTTATAGTCACTCATTCCTTTGAAAGCGTTATTATTGGTTTTCAATGGATTTATAATCTCATTATTGATTTTAAGTTGAATTTTTTTATAATTTTGGTTAAAACAGAATATAATTGAATGTTTGCCTCGAGAAACGTGATGCGAAAGCCATCGATTGATAACAAAGTTTATTTATAGTCACTCATGCCTTCGGAAGCCTTATTACTCGCTTTAAATGCTTTTATTGTCTCAAAATTGATTTTAAGTTGAATTTTCTTACATTTTTCATTAAAACAGATTATAATTGAATGTTTGCCTTAGAAAACATGAAGCGAAACCCATCCATTGAGCAGAAAAGTTCATTTATTGTCACTCCTGCCTTCGAAAGCGTTATTACTGGCTTTAAATGGATTTATAATCTCATTATTGATTTTAAGTTGAATTTTCTTATAACTTTGGTTAAGAAAGAATATAATTGAATGTTTGCCTCCAGAAACCTGACGCAAAAGCCATCCATTGACAACAAAAGTTTATTTATAGTCACTCATGCCTTCGGAAACCTTATTACTCGCTTTAAATACTTTTATAGTCTCATTATTGATTTTAAGTTGAATATTCTTACATTTTTTGTTAACAAAGATTATAATTGAATGTTTGCCTCGAGAAACATGAAACGAAAGCCATTTATTGACAAGAAAAGTTCATTTATAGTCACTCATTTCTTTGAAAGCGTTATTACTGGTTTTAAATGGATTTATAATCTTATTATTGATTTTAAGTTGAATTTTCTTATAATTTTGGTTAAAACAGAATATAATTGAATGTTTGCCTCCAGAAACGTGACATAGCCATCCATTGACAACAAAAGTTTATTTATAGTCACTCATGCCTTCGAAAGCCTTATTACTCACTTTAAATACTTTTATAGTCTCATTAGTGATTTTAAGTTGAATATTCTTAGATTTTTGATTAAGAAAGATTATAATTGAATGTTTGCCTCGGGAAACATGAAGCGAAAGCCATTTATTGACAAGAAAAGTTCATTTATAGTCACTCATTCCTTTGAAAGCGTTATTATTGGTTTTAAATAGATTTATAATCACATTATTGATTTTAAGTTGAATTTTCTCATAATTTTGGTTAAAACAAAATATAATTAAATGTTTACCTCGAGAAACGTGACGCGAAAGGCATCCATTGACATCAAAAGTTTATTTATAGTCACTCATGCCTTCGGAAGACTTATTACTCTCTTTAAATACTTTAATAGTCTCATTATTGATTTAAAGTTGAATATTCTTACATTTTTAGTTAAGAAAGATTATAATTGAATGTTTGCCTCGGTAAACGTGAAGCGAAAGCCATTTATTGACAAGAAAAGTTCATTTATAGTCACTCATTCCTTTGAAAGCGTTATTACTGGTTTTAAATGGATTTATAATCTCATTATTGATTTTAAGTTGAATTTTCTTATAATTTTGGTTAACACAGAATATAATTGAATGTTTGCCTCGAGAAACGTGACGCGAAAGCCATCCATTGACAACAAAAGTTTATTTATAGTCACTCATGCCTTCGAAAGCCTTATTACTCGCTTTAAATACTTTTATAGTCTCATTATTGATTTTAAGTTGAATATTCTTACATTTTTGGTTAAGAATGATTATAATTGAATGTTTGCCTCAGGAAACATGAAGCGAAAGCCATTTATTGACAAGAAAAGTTCATTTATAGTCACTCATTCCTTTGAAAGCGTTATTATTGGTTTTAAATGGATTTATAATCTCATTATTGATTTTAAGTTGAATTTTTTTATAATTTTGGTTAAAACAGAATATAATTGAATGTTTGCCTCGAGAAACGTGATGTGAAAGCCATCGATTGATAACAAAAGTTTATTTATAGTCACTCATGCCTTCGGAAGCCTTATTACTCGCTTTAAATGCTTTTATTGTCTCAAAATTTATTTTAAGTTGAATTTTCTTACATTTTTCATTAAAACAGATTATAATTGAATGTTTGCCTTAGAAAACATGAAGCGAAACCCATCCATTGAGAAGAAAAGGTCATTTATTGTCACTCCTGCCTTCGAAAGCGTTATTACTGGCTTTAAATGGATTTATAATCTCATTATTGATTTTAAGTTGAATTTTCTTATAACTTTGGTTAAGAAAGAATATAATTGAATGTTTGCCTCCAAAAACCTGACGCAAAAGCCATCCATTGACAACAAAAGTTTATTTATAGTCACTCATGCCTTCGGAAACCTTATTACTCGCTTTAAATACTTTTATAGTCTCATTATTGAATTTAAGTTGAATATTCTTCCATTTTTTGTTAACAAAGATTATAATTGAATGTTTGCCTCGAGAAACATGAAACGAAAGCCATTTATTGACAAGAAAAGTTCATTTATAGTCACTCATTTCTTTGAAAGCGTTATTACTGGTTTTAAATGGATTTATAATCTTATTATTGATTTTAAGTTGAATGTTCTTAAAATTTTGGTTAAAACAGAATATAATTGAATGTTTGCCTCCAGAAACGTGACATAGCCATCCATTGACAACAAAAGTTTATTTATAGTCACTCATGCCTTCGAAAGCCTTATTACTCACTTTAAATACTTTTATAGTCTCATTAGTGATTTTAAGTTGAATATTCTTAGATTTTTGGTTAAGAAAGATTATAATTGAATGTTTGCCTCGGGAAACATGAAGCGAAAGCCATTTATTGACAAGAAAAGTTCATTTATAGTCACTCATTCCTTTGAAAGCGTTATTATTGGTTTTAAATGGATTTATAATCACATTATTGATTTTAAGTTGAATTTTCTTAAAATTTTGGTTAAAACAAAATATAATTAAATGTTTACCTCGAGAAACGTGACGCGAAAGGCATCCATTGACATCAAAAGTTTATTTATAGTCAGTCATGCCTTCGGAAGACTTATTACTCTCTTTAAATACATTAATAGTCTCATTATTGATTTAAAGTTGAATATTCTTACATTTTTAGTTAAGAAAGATTATAATTGAATGTTTGCCTCGGTAAACATGAAGCGAAAGCCATTTATTGACAAGGAAAGTTCATTTATAGTCACTCATTCCTTTGAAAGCGTTATTACTGGTTTTAAATGGATTTATAATCTCATTATTGATTTTAAGTTGAATTTTCTTATAATTTTTGTTAACACAGAATATAATTGAATGTTTGCCTCGAGAAACGTGACGCGAAAGCCATCCATTGACAACAAAAGTTTATTTATAGTCACTCATGCCTTCGAAAGCCTTATTACTCGCTTTAAATACTTTTATAGTCTCATTATTGATTTTAAGTTGAATATTCTTCCATTTTTGGTTAAGAATGATTATAATGGAATGTTTGCCTCAGGAAACATGAAGCGAAAGCCATTTATTGACAAGAAAAGTTCATTTATAGTCACTCATTCCTTTGAAAGCGTTATTATTGGTTTTAAATGGATTTATAATCTCATTATTGATTTTAAGTTGAATTTTTTTATAATTTTGGTTAAAACAGAATATAATTGAATGTTTGCCTCGAGAAACGTGATGTGAAAGCCATCGATTGATAACAAAAGTTTATTTATAGTCACTCATGCCTTCGGAAGCCTTATTACTCGCTTTAAATGCTTTTATTGTCTCAAAATTGATTTTAAGTTGAATTTTCTTACATTTTTCATTAAAACAGATTATAATTGAATGTTTGCCTTAGAAAACATGAAGCGAAACCCATCCATTGAGAAGAAAAGGTCATTTATTGTCACTCCTGCCTTCGAAAGCGTTATTACTGGCTTTAAATGGATTTATAATCTCATTATTGATTTTAAGTTGAATTTTCTTATAACTTTGGTTAAGAAAGAATATAATTGAATGTTTGCCTCCAGAAACCTGACGCAAAAGCCATCCATTGACAACAAAAGTTTATTTAT